>NC_142688.1:48845227-49148257 GCF_056320005.1 Nelumbo lutea
TCAATTACTGTTTTGTCTCGGAGAACCATTTCTGTGCTGAACCAGTTCCTAGATAGACCTATGACAATTTGTGCTTTAATATAATTGGAGTTTTTTTTTTTTTTTTTTTTTTTTTTTTTTCTTGTGGAGAAGTCCGGTTTGTTTTTTCGATAGTATCTCCGGACAATTTTTTGTTTTGTTTTTTTTTTTTAACTTTTGTCTAAACGTCTCCCACCCTTTTCAGTGAGTCTCTGAACAGACAAATCTTTGCCTTTAACAACTACTAGACAATTTTCCTTCCACTTCTAACTCTTTCCTTCTTCCGAGCTAAACTTTCTTTCCATTTTTATTTTCTGTGAACGATGTATTATTTGAATTTACTTAATTTTCTTTGTCCTCCTGGTACAGAGATAAACATATCCTATAAATTCCCGAGCGTGATTTTCACAAACCTTTCCTTTTCTTATTCCCCAACTTCAACTTTGTACTGTTTGGGAATTATTGTACCAAACCTTTGGTTTTCTCTGTAATTGCTACTGAAAAGCTGATACCAGGTACCAAGCCGTAGAAAAGTAGATGCACTACTTGTGATCTTTTAAAAGTTCTCAATTGTGTTTCCACTAAATTTGATAGAAGTTTTTCGTCTTCATCCCTTGTATACGAAATATCAAAGAATTATGCATCAAATCCAGCATCCATCTTAACCCTCTCGACTCCCCGTCCCCAAGTTGTGCATCAACATTTCCTGCGTTTTTCCCTTTGCTACCCGAATTATGCTTGTCATGTTCACGTTTTATTTGAAATTTAGCTGTTTTTTTTTGCACGGTTGATTCTTTTTTCTTACTGAAGATATTGGGTCCTGAATTTCAGGATCAATCAGGAGGAAAACCTGCCAAGACTGAAGGGGAGGATGGTAATGGTTTACCACCTGCAAGTGTGAAAGAGGTGACAGATCATGATACTTCCCTAGTGATAAATGAAAACCCCAAAACTCCCTCGGTTGACAAAGAAACTGCAACACCAAAAGCTAGCAAGACTGAAGAAGAACAGAGCGAGACAAGTATCCCACAAGAGAAGACCCTGAAGAAGCCTGACAAGATACTTCCATGTCCTCGCTGTAATAGTATGGATACCAAGTTCTGTTACTATAACAATTATAATGTCAACCAACCTCGGCATTTCTGTAAGAATTGTCAGAGATACTGGACGGCCGGTGGAACCATGAGAAATGTGCCTGTAGGAGCTGGCCGTCGCAAGAACAAGAACTCTGCCTCACACTACCGGCATATTACTACCTCCGAAGCCCTGCAAACCAGTCGAGCTGATGCCCTAGATGGAGTTCACCACCCAACGTTGAAACCCAATGGCACCGCTCTCACCTTTGGCTCTGATGCGCCTCTATGTGAATCCATGGCTTCGGTTCTGAACCTCGCAGAGAAGACAATGCGGAATTGCACCACTAGGAACGGGTTTCATAGACCAGAAGAGCAGAGGATTCCAGTTTCCTCTGGAGCAGAAAATGGGGATGATCGCTCAAGTGGATATTCCATCACTGCATCGAATCATACAGAAGAAGGAAATAGAGTGAGTTTACAAGAGCCAGTGATGCGGAATTCTCCTATGACAATATTGAAACGCAATTAAGCTCAGTTTGGAAGGAGTAGAAATGCAAATATGAAGAAAATACAAGGTTTTGCACTCAACATATTTGTATTTATACTCCTTCCAAACTGAGCCTTAAGTGAAAAGCATGATAATAATTAGAAATTGATCGTAACCTTGCAAACAATGACAAAGATATCCAGGGCCATTAGTGGAATTGGAGCAATATGTGTTTCTCCCGCAGGCAGAATTGTTCATTCCTCGTGCTTCCTCGCAAGACTTATTGTTGTTTCGAATTGCCCAATCCAGTACTATTGGACGTCGAATGCCAGAAGTTACAAGGTCGTTCACGTTGTTTCTGATATTCCAAAGTTGTGACACTTGCCACTCTAAGTCATCTTGATCGGACAGAACAACAATCCCGCATCTACTAACATTCCATGTGTATGTGAAGTTGTAAACGCTATGAATCTGTATTTGAAAATCAGCGATACCCTTGGGTATCGTGGTCTGGCAGCATCCAAATCCACTGCATGGTAAGCTCATTATCACTTTGGTATCGTTCAAGCATTTTGAGGTGCAACCCACGTAGAATTCTTTGCCATTGTAGTCATACAAAGTAAGACAATTACAAAAGAATACAGAGAAGGATAATTTTTCTCTCTATCACATACAATTGACAATGGTAGAACACTACAAAAATATAGGTTTTTGCCGACGGTTTGGGACCGCCGACAAAAACTACATGACCATCGGAAATGACCAATGCCGGCGATCTACCGGCAGTCTTTCTTTGCCGGTATAGCCACCACCGGGGAAACTCATGATCGCCAACAAATTTGTACAAACCCGCCGGCCTAGGTGGCATCAATTTGGACTATAAAATTAAGTATTGCCGGCATTTTGTCAAAACAGTTGGCTTATCCTTTATTATACCGGTAGTTCTAAACCGCAGGTAAAGTAAATAAATAAATAATTTTTAAAATATAATATAAATACCGATATTACAAACCGTCGGTACAAGTAAAAGCAAACCACTGGCATGATTTTCAATTTACATATGTGCCGATGGTTTAGACCACCGACGTAGACGCCATGGACTGCCAGCGTAGGTTTTGGTAAAAAAGCCCTACTCTCTTAGGTGGCGGTCTGAATCGCCGGCTTTAGTTTTGTCAAAAACTGGCTGCTCCTTTAGGCGGCAGTCTGGACTGCCGACCTAAATTTTGCAAAAAGTGTCCTGCTCGTTTTAGTGATGACCTGAACCGCTGGCTTAGATCATACTTAAGTCGCCATTTAGGCCTTATGTATAGCTACGCCAGGCCATTAGGTGACCGCCGGCTTTGGTCACTATTAATTTTTTTTTTATATGTTATTTTCAACATCTTTTTATATCTGCACTTTATTGGTCCACCACTATAATACATACTTAATACACTCTTGCAAATTGATATATGGAAACTTAAACAACTTAAATAAAAATTAAAATGTAAAACTCAATCTATTAATATGAAGATTAATCATTATAGCATCGAAAACAAATTGTTCAAATACAGTTTATTGATCTATGACAATTTATTGTTCCTTCGATCTTTGACTGCTACTGCCTTCTTCCCCTGATCTTTGGCTTCTACAACCTTCTTCCTCGGATTGTTCATCTTGCCAGAATAATTGGAACGCTTCAGGGCAACCAGGAATTGGTAATCCTAAAACTCCCCTACCTGTACATAGATTACAAACACACAAGTCATAACACAAGTTTGAATGGTATATGATAATATAACATGCATAGAACACAATAAATAAGTGCCTTTTACATTCTCCTAAGAATAGGTAGTTGAATTGAAAAAAAAAAAAAAAGAGAAAAAAGTGTAGGAAATCGAACCCAAGTTAATTTATATCTGGGTTGAGTTTGATGATAGTGCAATTATGATTGAATATATATGAAAATGGATTCAGGACTATAAGAAAAATAAGCTGATGTGAATAAATGCAATTGTAAACTCCAACAAATTTAAATTAATATTTAAAATCTGTAGATAGATATTTCCTTTTATTTCTTTCTAGATCCTAAAATGTTGAACAATGGCATACAAGCAGGCCACATATGCACAGAAAGCCACTGCTTAAGCCTGTGCCTATCTTTTATAGAAAATTGACACTTCTACACCCATCATGGTGATGCTTTCAGAAAGCCACTGCTTAAGCCTGTGAAGCTACAATATATCTCAACCAAGCAATGAAAGGCATCCGAATCGAAAACTTAGACTTCTCATGTGCCCACTTATAGAAATGGTAAAATTATTCATCAATCACACACAACCACAGCATGCCATTTCCACCAATATCTTCTTTGGTAAATTTCCACAAGTAGTAGAAGAATGACTGTTGTAGGTACATTGTAAAGAAAACATCAAAATAAACCATCTTAAATGGTTACTTGTTTAGGTTATGGCCTCTGACAATCAGCCCATCTCTGTTCCATTATGGTGAGCCGCAACGTGATGTGGGCTCGCCTAGAAGATCATGGAGATTCAATATTTTGGGCCCTTTGTGCCACATTCTCAGCCATGAGGCCTAAGTTCCCAAACCCATACCTCAATTTACTTGGAACAAGATTGGCATTTTGGACAACACATTAAAAAAGACAAATGGCACTGTACCCTACCAACACATTAATTGAATGTGAAGATCATAGTAGAAATCTACTAGTCTTTCTTCTGTCACTAGGGTTAAAAATTGGTCAATAGGGTCACCAATCATTCAAAGTATCTGCTGAACAGGAGAAGACAGTGGAGAAGCTGGGAATATCCCTGTAAGCTTGTGGATCAAAACCAGATCACTTTCATTGTGGGCAAATCGTCATCCGCAAGAAAATAAAGTGTTTTAGTGAGCCTGTATTGTGTAGCCAGCTTTGAGTATTGGTTACACTGATTAGCTACTGATGGCACCCACAATTTCTGGATAGAAAGCTGGAAAGGAAGGTCTTGGGGACCCAAAGTCAGCCAGTGAGCCCTACCAATTATACCTTCATAGGTAGAAGATCAACCTATTCTGAAATCTCCTAGGCATGGATGTAGATGTAGACCTTAAATCAAAGTAGCATTCTGGTGCCTTCAAATTTCAAAAAAAAAAAAAACAAAAAAACAAAAAATGTAGACCATCATTTTCCATCTAAAGTAGTAAGACTTAATATATACAATTGAATTGGCGAGAAGGAATGGGAGATGAATTCTTCTTCCCCTCTTCTTCCAGTACATGAAATAAAGTTGAATGAAATCCCGGTAACTACAAGAGTTTCTGACAGTTTATATTTTATACATCAATATGTATAGAGCTTTTCAATAAGTAGCCATCTTCCATATATCTTGACTCAGCAGAGAAGCTAAGAAATTAAGAGCATTTCATTTTAACAATCCTCCATTCTTTTGAAGCTAAGAATAAGAGTATCACAAAGTAAAGAAAAAATGTGGCATGATTAATACAACAGCATCTTTATTTGATTTAAAAGAATCACCTGTGATTTAAAACCCCATCAAATTTGAGATTCTAACCCAAATACAATTATCATTTTTTTGTTCAGCCTTCTTGATCTACCCCCGTCAAACCCTTGATTCATCCTAATTTAATTTTGAAATGCTGATGATATCTTAACAGCATTGTTGATGAAGTATGAAAAGCATCTCAATAATTATTTTTGCCTCAAGAAATATATCAGCATAAGAACCGAATTCTTTATTTAATTCTTAATAATGTGGTGATTCAAAAGAAAAGAAAGAAAGAAAGAAAGAAAAGAAGTGGGCCGATCAGATTAAAATCTTTTGGTAATTTTGTATGGAGAAACTAATTTGATCTGATGCTATTTTTTCTTTCTAATAATGAACGGCACCAAACGATCTTCAACAAAAAAAAATCTAAATATGTAATTATTTCTAACCCTGATCTAACACCAGTACAGTATGCAAATCTGAACCTCACTACCCACAAATCTAAACTTACCAAAAACCAAAATCCAGGGGAATAGAACTTGATAAAACGAAGTAGAGAAACATAAACAAACACTATCAAACAATAGCTACTCAACTCGAGCTTCTGATAACCAAATAAAAGGGGCAGGGTGGAGAGCAACGAGATCAGCTATTGTTTCAGCAGTCTGGGAAGAGAGGAACACTAGGATCTTCCAAGGAAAAGGAAAATCAAAGGATGAATTCGTAGAAAAACATAACCACCGATTTCTTAAATTGGCTGAAAACATTGGATCTGTTCAAGGCTTTTATAGTAGATGACTGAGATTGGAGTACAGTAGCAGGCTCCTCTTCCTCATTCCCACTATTCATGTAAGCTGATCTCCTCCTCAACAGAATAAAGCTAAATTTTGGTGGTAGTTCTGTAGGTAACCCTGATCTCCAACCACCTTGATGATTGAATCCTTCCCAAAACTTTTGACCTTTGTCTCATCCCCTCCTCCTAGAGAGGATGCCTTTATACCTCTGACATGTACTCAAATCAACTAAGTTTTGTCCCAATTATATGGGGTCAACTACATTGGATCTGTTCTGTCATTCTACTATGTTCAGTGCTATATTTACTGTTAAGTTGTGGTCCATTAAATCATTTCTCTACTTCAACCCATGTCCTTTTTGGTCTGCTCTTCAGCTTTTTCTAGACACTCCAACTTGTAAAAATCACTCACTGGTGCTGTAAGCAGTTTACAACACAGACATGGTACTCAATTTGAAGTCTGCATATGAATTGTTGTTGTTGTTGAAAAGCAACAGAAGTGATTGTATTAAAAAATTTAAAATCTCCCAATGGCCCAATTCATGAGTGACATGCTAGATAATACACAAGATGCAAGACAAAATCGAGGAAATTACAAATTTACTCATAGCATAGGTAATCCCCATTCTAGACTCTCCTTTACAACCCCCAATCAAGTACTTAGCTCATTGCAACATAACTTCAAAAGGTCACAACCTGGTTTTTTTGACATTCTGTTTTATTATTTGGTTGTAGAAGACAATAAGGCAGTTCATATCAGATATCCTATTACAACCTGTCCGACTTGAGTTAAAACCTCATTCTTGTTGCCAACGAGTTCTAAATGCTAACAATGCAAAGCTACCTGGGTAAAGCAACAAACCAAAACCTATCATGCTACAGTCTCAAATTGATGACAGTAGTAGACCAATTCATCAAAGTAGTTCAAGTCAAGTGATAGTGAAACCTCTGTTCTACTCAACTAGCATGCAACAAATCAAGATTGGTGCCATGGGATTAATGCTAACATGAAATCATCTGTTCTACTCAACTAAAATACTAAATTAATGCTAACCAGAAATACTCTCTATTTTACCAAACTCACAAAGGGGGATAGACTGATGTTGCCCTGGGATTATGTAGATACAAGCAAACTCAAAGATGATAAACTGACCCAAGTTCTTATTTTCATAATGGGATCTTCACCCATCTTGAAGGGAAGAAAAAAAATGTTTAAGGAACACTGAAGAAGATTTCTCTTGCAAATTCTCGTTAAAAAGTAAGATATACTCAAATACACCACAGAAATCACATCAGCGCCCCACAGGCTCATCTCAGTGTGCATTGGGAACATCTCTTCTACTTGTCGTTGAAAGATTGATGTTTTCAATACACGGTTGGAATGTGCTGTGGGGCATGCCCTGTGGGGCCCCGAGTTTCCAGAATGCAGTCCTAAGAATAATTCAACACTGTATGGGTGTTAGATGGGGCAGGGGCTGAAGTGGAAGCTAGGGCGGCCAAGCTTGCCTTCCTGGAAGTTACCCATTACCTGAAGGACCAGATTACCCATTTTGATAAGCACCGGATTGGTGCCATTTTCTTATTTTGATAAGGACCAGATTGGTGCCTTCTTAAAAATCTACTCAAACCACTGACCACAAATTACCTCAAGGACCAGAAATCTAGTTAAGGATTTAGAAAATTAAAACATGGAGGGTACTCATTCAAATTTGCCACAGCTTGGCATGATAATCTGGAATAAAATTATTCAAATTTAGAAAGACTTTAATCTGGAATAAAATTAAAATCAGTTTGACTTAAATCAAAACAAATAGGAATTGCTAGACTTAGTTCAACAACCTCTGAGTTCAAAGGCAGAATATGAATAATAAAGTTTTTAAGGAGGGAGTGACGGATAATAAATAGGAACAATAAAGTCTTTCAGTTCAAAACAACCAGTGAGTAAGACTTTAAGGAGGGAGTGAGGGATAATAAAGTCTCAGTTAAGCAACCTCTGAGTTCAAAGGCATCTTGAGGGGTGATCTTCAAATGAACTTGTTAGAGATCCTGCGTTCATCTCCTAGACCATTAAGTATTATTACCAGAAGCTGTCCTATACCAGAAGTGTTGGAGTTGAATGTAAATTTTGATGGTAGTGGCATTGGTAACCCCGTTTCAGCAGGGGTTGGTGGTCTGTTCAAGAAGAGGGATGTCAAAATTTGGTGGGGTTTTAGTGGTCCGATATAGGGGTGTCAACAGTATTCAAAAATCCGATTTCGAATTCGATATTTGACATAATCGAATCGAATTCGGATAATTCGAATATTTAATCGGTGGAATTTGGATATCCTATTCTTACAGAATAGTTAATCGGATTCGAATTCGGATATGACCTGATTCGATTCAATAAATATCCGAATTCGATCGATTATTTAATTCTTATATAAAATATTTTATATAATATATATAATAATTAAGTTATATAAATAATTTATATATTTATTAATTATCTAAAATAAATAATTAATCAAATTTGAATCGAATCGAATATTCAAATATTTAATCAGATTCAAATTCGGATATTAATTTTCAATGTCCATCAGATATCAAATCGAATTCGGATATCAGATTTTCTAATCGGATTCAAATTCGGATATTGCCTGATCCGATTCGAATTCGATCCGTTTACACCCCTAGTTTGATAAGGACATCTCACTCAACAAAGGCTGAAATTCTAGCTATCCTCACAAGTCTCTGAATTGCAAAAGACAAAACTCTGCAAACACAATAAAATGGTTTGGAGAAAAGGATGGAGGTCCTTGGAGGTTAGTCCACTATCTGACAGAGGCCAGAGACATATTGGGTTCCTTGCATGTCAACCTTAATTGGGTTCCTAGGGAACTAAATTCTATAGCTGATCAATTGGCAAAATTTGGATCTGCTAGGCATGGTGGTACAGAAAAATAAAATATACCTCACCTAGCCTAGGGTTGTCAATGGCCTCTGATGTCTGATGTCTGTTCTGACATCCAATCCAATTATCTTGGATTAGGATTATGTGTTTACATAATCGGATAGGATTTGGATTTTGCAATCTGCATTACTGGATGTGGATTTAACTCCATCCAATCTAGTTAAAATCCAAATTCGATTATATTATAATATTCATTGATTTTAATATATAAATTTAGATAGTCATATTTGAAATTATAAAATATATAATTGTATATTATATTATATATGAAAATATATATAATATATTTAGTATGTCTTATTTATATGAATTTATTAAAAAGTCATCAACTTTTTAAATTTTTTCTATATTTTAAAAATTAAAGCAGTGTCAGATTAAATTTGAATCTGATCCAAGTCCATTAGGATTCAAATTCGAACCCAAGATCTTCAAATCTGATCAGAATTGGGATTGGATTCAGATGTCATTTTTCAATATTCAGATTGGACTCAGATATTGTTAAATGCAATCCATTTACAAACCTCACCTAGCCCACTACTCCTAATTTACTGATTATCTATAAGTGGGATCAAGTGCTGGATCTGCAATTGAATGCACATCCATCAAGCAAGCATGTAAGTATGGTCTGCTACTAATAAATAACCAGCAGGTCCAAATGCATTTTCTGCAGCCTTGGTTGAAGCATTTTATTGTGACTGACCATAAAATATACACACAATTCCTATAGTTTTAAATTCAAAAGACCAAATCATCTGGTCTTTTTGATTTGATCACTACAACTAGGGTTGTAGAGATGAACCCCCTCTTGATGTGCTCAATTGTTTTAAAGTAAACTGCTAATCATACTTGTCAACACATCAGGTGATTCTAGGTGACAGTGGGGTACCTAGTTGCCCAGGTGGGCTCCTAGGCAATGCCAAGATGATAAGAATTTTATAAAATAAAGATCTAAGTTTTTGATATATCACTAGTTTTATATACCATTCAGCATACATATCATTTGAAAGAATAACAATTCTTGTGGTTAGGGTGCAACCAAAGCATTAATGTGCAAAAATCATGTGACTATTTTACTTTATAAGAAGCTTACTTTCCATAATTTTTATAGTGAGGGAACCTCTATTTGTACTAAATTTAATGCTTTGATGGCCTTCAGATTTTCTTATCTCACAACATTTTGGAAATAGTGGTTTAGAATGATAACCAATGTTTGTTTGATATATTCATTGATAAAATACCCACACCCTTGGCAAGTAGGCATCTAGCAATGTATCTTTCAAAAAATAAAGAAAACAAATGTTAGCATGAGCCTTTCCTTTTCTTAAACATTAAAACAAGGCAACAAGTGTACCAACTTCATTGCTAATAAGGGTATCAATGAAGAAAACTTCTATGATTAAAATACCATCAATGAGTTTCCAAGCATGGCAATGTTGCTACATGCTTAAAGAATACTTTGGTATTCCGTCTATTTGTGTAGGTCAATGGTCTTGTTGGTTTATGATTGGTTTTTTTTTTCTATTTTTTAAACCTTGTATTGGGTCAGGATGAGAAAGTTAGGTTGTGTGCTCTATTTTTGGGTGAGGTGCTTATTACTCTGATTGCCTCATCTGGACTGACTCTCTACAAAACTCTATTGCCCTGCTTATTGAGGCTGAAGGTTGATAGATATAGTCAATTAGTTGTAATTGAGATTTTTTACCAATCAGAAAAATAAAATTAGGGGTGCAACTTGAGTGGGGATCAAAAACACTTTATAAATCTTATTGAGGCTGAAGGTTGATAGATATAGTCAATCAGTTGTAATTGAGATTTTTTACCAATCAGAAAAATAAAATTAGGGGTGCAACTTGAGTGGGGATCAAAAACACTATAAATTGAATCCTAATGAATCCTTGGCTACTTTCTACAGAAAAAGAAATTCCTATGAGTTGATAGTAGTGACAGTACCCACTAGTGAAGTAGAGAATTATCTAGTTTTTTGTAGTGAAGTAGAGATAAATTATTGCCACTTTCAATTTTTATTGTGTTTTCACCTATAGTTTCCCCACCAAATAGGGCTTTTCTTACAAGATGATGATAGTAAGGGAAATCTATGAGTCTAGAAAATAGTACATAACTAGTAAAGAAGAAACCCCAATAAAATGTTAAATAAAAAACTCTTTAAGAAACCTAAATTCTCCATCTCCAAAAATTTGAACATGAAGACAGATATATATTCTTTATTCCTCAAATGATTTCTTTATGCTTTGACATACCTACATTTGAATTTGGCTTGACCTACTGCCGTGTTTATGCTTCAACAATCCAATATGTCTCTTCTATTTAGGGCTTCACAAAAGATTGGGGTACCAAATAGAGGCCGATGGATGAATCCCTGCATATGAGGGGAAAGAGAGGTGAAGATATATAAATAAAGATGTCTCATAAGAAAAAAATATAAAATCAGAAAGGAGAGAAGATGAATATCATTCGCACAAGCAGGAATGGAGTACCAGGAACAAATCTTCTGGCTTCAACTCAAACCCTCTAGTTTCAAATCTTCAAATCTTTATTCACAAATTCGTGGCTTCAAATCCTTCTCTCTGAGCATATATTCACAACCAATCCACAGTTATCTTGAAATCTCCACTCTCACATCTGCAGTTCTCTTGAAATCGAATTCTATGCATGGATTCTCACAGTTCTCAAATGATAAGTTAAATGGAGGAACAAAGATATGGCATCGAGATTCAAGGAAAGGATGATTTAAAGTGAGAGATATTCGTCGTTATGTTTAACGAATCCCTCCTTTGGCACGACATAGCTGTTTTGGCGGGACCCCTGTTTCACTGGTCAATTGGTTATTATTTTCTTTTTTTTTTTTCAAAATAATAACTGCCGGGACTCATCATTTGGTTACGTTATATGGCCTCTTAAAATTTGACCGCCGAATACAAGCCCCAGCTTATGGGAAATTTCTTGTAATGTAACCAATTTTTTCAAGAATCTGTGGTGCTACAAGTGCCAAAGGTGCATGGGATACCTTAAGAGGAGTTTCAAGGCAATGCCAAGATACCTATTGTTAAATTTCAAACTCTTAAAAGGGATTTGGAGAATATGAAAATGAAGGATTCTTAGACCATTAAAAATTATTATTCTAGATTAAGAGAAATTGTCAATCAATTAGTGTGTAGAAAAATATAATCCAATAATAACCACTATTGAGGTGACAAAAGATATCACCACTCTCTTAGTGACAAAATTGGTAGGCTCTTTAGAAGCTTATGAAAAAAGAGTAAGTAGGCGTAATGAAAGCTCTATAGAGAACACCTATCAATCCAAGCTCAATATAAGGTCTCAGAAATCCAAAAGAGGTGAAAGAAAATTTAGAGAAAATTCCGAAAAAGATGAAAGTTGTAGAAACGAGAAAAATGGAGGAGATATTAGGATAGATAAAAAAAAGGAAAATATTTGCCATGCCATATTTGCAAGAAAACTAGTCATCTTGAGAAAGATTATTGGTTTCAGGGAAAACCATAATGTCAAAATTGTAAAGAAATTTGGTATGTAGAAAAGGATTGTTGTCTTAAGGAAAGACAACAAGTTAATTACTCTGAAGAGAACGATAAAAATAATTATCTATTCTATGCTTGTCATGCTGCTTCAAAAGTGAAGGATGATACTTGGTATTTGGATAGCGGCTACAGTAATCACATGACAGGTAATGAGAAGATCTTTAAAGATATAGGAAAGTCAGTTAAGTCACAAGTCACGCCTAGCAATGGGGAATTATTGGAGGTCAAAGGTAAAGGACCTATCATTGTTAAGACAAGGAATGGGATACAATTCATACAAAATGTGTGTTGTTAGTCCCAAAATTGAAGACAAATCTATTAAGTGTTAGGAAAATGGTGGAAAGAGGATAGTCTTTGCTCTTCAAAGGCGATTCATGCAAGATATACAACAACAAAAATAAAAATTTGGTGATTGCTAAAAGTACTTCATCAAAAAAACATGATGGGGAATCTTCTATCCATTCAATTGATGAACGACATATGTGAATGATGCTTGCTTGGTAAGCAAAATTGAAAATTATTTCCATCAAGCAATGCATGGAGAGCCAAGGCAATCCTGTAGCTTGTACATACAAATGTCTGTGGACTAATGATAATGACATCCTTCGAACAAATCAGGTACTTCATTCTCTTCATTGATGATTGTAAGCATCAGAAAATGGACTCACTTGTGACTTGGGCTGGAGACGGAATCACCACCAATCAAGTAAATGAAAAAAAGGTGATGCAACCTCTAGGATTTACATTGGAAAGCACTTTTAATTTATTAGTGACTTCAAAGCCCGAGGCATCGGCTAACCAAACCGAGTAAGACTCAGATAGGAGAGGGAAGAGATTAGACACCCCTCTCCCGGTCCCAATAGGTGGGGCTCACATGGGATTCGAAATAAGCCAAATTAAAGAAAGTAATTCAATAACTAATTAAGAGCAATTAATAATCAATAATGCTGAGCGAAAACATGAGCAAACCACCACAAGAAAAAAAAAACTAACTAAATTATTTTATTTTAATTTATCTCCCCTTTTTATTTAATTTTATCATTTGTATATATTTTTATGAAAACCATTTTTATCTTTATTTTTTTATTTTTCTATTACCTAATTTTTTAATCTTTTAATTTGTATTATCATTTTTTTTACTTCATTCCTCTTTCAGTAACATATCCTCCCCTACCACCTAAGTATGTCCGAGTTGGCTGCCTAATCCTCTCGATCCCTTTCATGCTGCTGATTCTATATAGGGAAAGATCATTTCTACGTTGTTTCCTATCTCCCATTGTCATCCCGGTTCCTCTTCTTTTTTTTTTATTCTTACTCTTTTACATGAATGATCTGGGTGGTTATAGTCGGTGTATCTGAAATCTTTTGTCAGGAGGAAATTGAGCTCAAACACGACCACCAGTGTGCCTGAAATCTTTCATCGGGAGGAAATTAAACACACACACGATGGGACAATTGTTAGACAAAATAAAACAGATCTGGGTAGACTTCCAGACTGATGAATCAATTCAACAAAGCTCCGTCATCAGTTCCGATGACTTCCCAAACTCTGGTCATTCATCATAAAACATAGGTAGAATGAAACAAGGAAACAAGAGAGCCATATAAAAAAAGAAACATAGGGGCATATCATTACGATAATGATAAGAATGGAGTAAGTGAAACAAAATCAATTAGTTAAACACTGGTAATGATATATGAAACAGACTTCTACGAATTACCTTACATGATTAACTTCTGCGTAAGTAGAATAAAACAAGAGAAACTCATTGAGGAACAATCAGAAATTACAGCTAGAGAATTGTAAATCAATCTGCTGAGTGAAGAAATGACTAAACATCAAAAATCAACAATTGGGAGAAGAAAATATGAACCTAAAGGCATAAGCTTTAGTTGCGTTTTATCTAATATAGAAGTTGGTTCGATGGTTATACCCATCACCAATATAGACGAAGGATTCAGTACATTACCAACTCACATCGGAAGTCTCAGTAACAGAAAAATGAAAATAGTAATAAGAAGAAAGAAGAAACGAACACCTTCGAAGTAAAAATAAAAAGTAAAATAAAATAAAACCAAGAACAGATCACGACAACAAGATTAAACTGAATGCAAATGATGAAAAAGGTGCTATAGAAAAAACACTCCCATCTTGCTTTTTACAGAGACAACTCAACACGGTCCATTGTCGTCTCTGATCTGCGATCGAATATTGCATCTGATGAAGGGAGGGTGGGTTAAAACTAAGAGAAGAGTAAGGGATTACCAGAGGAAATTACTTCGACATGAACGAGTATTTTGGCCTGAAATCGGCTGGTGCTACTGGTAATGACTAGCTTATTTCAGTGTCACACTATGTTTGAGGAATTAGTGCTAACGATGAAAAACTGATGAGGAAGACTTGATACCTCCTGAGAGATGATGTTGAATCACCGAGAAGAGAGAGTCATGAGAAGACACTGCCGTTTTTTATTCACTGCCATTGTGATGAGTGAAGTAGGGGATGGACAGCTTCTTCCCCCTTCCGAGCCCTCCCCTCAATTCTCCTTCTTGTTTTTCTGCCAAAAATGAAGCATCCAACACCTCTTTTTAAAGAGTGTCCAAGGACAGCTTCATGAATTTTTGAAAAACTAGGGTGAAATTGGTGGTTTTGGGTATGCGAGTCAAAGAGGGATTAATGGGTTAAACCGGGGTTTGGTGCAATGATGGGTGGCTCTGGTTTAAAGAAAAGTGGAGGATTGAGATTGGTTCGACCAAAAAGAGGTTTTTGTGCTAGTAAACTAGCAAGCCTGATGGAAATGGAATATTTTCCAATGGATGGGTAAATTGGAGGTGTTTTTGGTGAAAATTGGTAAGGTGAGGTTTTTGGAGGTCCTGAGCCATTTAGTGGGGTTGGATTGAGCCATATAGGCCCAGATCGGACAAATTTGGAAAAAGGCTTGATTCAACTAATCTAGGGATTCAAAACAAAATCTAGGTATGATCAATGGGAAAACAAGGTTTGCTTTGGATGAAATTTCTCAGGGTAGGGTTTTTGGGTAGTCTGAGATGATTGGTAAAATCAGATCGGTCAAATGCGTTCCGATCAAAAGGACTTGGGATTTGGCTGAAATAGAGCCTTGAAACAGAATCTTGGTATGGCAAAAGGTAAATGAGGGGTATTTTGGGGAAAATTGGCAAAGTGATGTTTTGGAGTGTTTGGAATCTGATGGTGATGTCTGATTAGTCTTGGGGGTCAAGATCGTAGAAATTTAGGTTAATGAGATATTTTAGAACGAAATCTTTGTTTAATGGGCAGACAAATGGGGGAATCTAGCTTTGAAACTTTATGGGTAGGTGTTTTAATGTGTTCAAAGTTTAATGGTGTGATTTGATCAGTTCATATGTATCAAGATCAAGGGGATTTGGGTTCTGAGTGTTTAGGTTAATGAGATTGGCTAAAATGGAATCTTCGCTTGATGAAGGGGTAAATGGAGGAATCTTGAGTTGAAATTTTATAGGTAGGTATTTTAGGAGGTCTTAGGTCTGATGCTTATGTCTAATCTGATGGTTGAGGTATAAGTGGGGGTCAATCGGGGCCATCGGATAGGTATCAAACAAGTTTGATGGAGGATTTAAGGGTTTTTTGGGTGGAACTCGGGTTTCTTTGGTTTTAGGTGTTTTGGAGAGGTCCAAAGGGTTTGATAGGGTGTTTGGGGTGAATTAAAGGTTCAGATGATGAACTGAGTAAAAATCAGGTGCTAACAATGATTATACAAGAATGACGTGGGTTTATCTTATGTATGAAAGGTCAAGAGTCTTTAAGATTTTTAAAAGGTTCAAGAATTTTGTTGAAAAACAAAGTGGCCAAAGCATAAAGGTGATCAAAAGTGATAGAGGAAAAGAATATACTTCTTATGAATTTGACAAGTTTTGCAAAGATGAAGTCTTGGAGCATTACTTGACCATCGCCTATGCTCCAAAGCATAGTGGAGTTTTAGAAAGGAAGAATAGAATAGTAATGAAGATGGAAAGATCAATGCTCTTGGAACAAGGCATGCCTAAGATTTTTTGGGCAGAAGCAATATATATTGCAGTTCATCTACATGTCCAAAAAGAGCAATAGAAAACAAGACTCCTATATAAGCTTGAAGCAGAAGCAAGCCGTCGGCACAACACTTGAGAGTTTTTTTATGCATTTGCTATTTTCACATTCTAGTGGGAAAAAGGAGCAAGCTAGAAGATAAGACAAAACAGGGAATATTCCTGGGATATAGTATGCAATCAAAAGACTATAGAATTTATAGCCTAAAGAGCAAGAAGCTAATTATTAGTCGAGATTTGAGATGTAGAGTTTGATGAGAAAGCTACATGGAATTGGAAAGGAGAAAAAGTAGAGATACATAACA
This sequence comes from Nelumbo lutea, assembly GCF_056320005.1. Classification (NCBI taxonomy): domain Eukaryota; kingdom Viridiplantae; phylum Streptophyta; class Magnoliopsida; order Proteales; family Nelumbonaceae; genus Nelumbo; species Nelumbo lutea. The sequence goes on from NC_142688.1 coordinate 48,861,985, forward strand.
TCATGGTACCAAAAGTACAAAAACTAAGGCCTTTTATTAATGAATGAGAAGAAGGATAAAAAAGTCCTCAATCTACAACATCACCATCAACTCCATCATCAGCCACAATAGAAGAAAAACAAGAAGAGTTATCTCTAGAATTGCCACCAAGAAGGATGAGTCCACTTAGTGTTCGAAAGTTTTGTATGCCCTTAGCTCCAATCAGTTTTGATGTACTTTTGGCATTTAGTGTAAATTAATAAAGTGCATTTTTTATTCATGTTGTCTGGTATGTTTCTGTGTAAGACCCTTAAACTGGACACTTAATGAGACTTGTGTTAGTTTAGAATGTTCACAGCCGTTGGATAAGTCTGGGGAGATTTATCCTGCTAAGGCTGACACTGGTGTGCTGCCAAGTGTTGGGGTGGCCTGTCTCAGCTGCCAGGGTGAGACCCAAAGCACATGTAATGTAGGATTACATAAATCTTTGAATCAGACCAGATTTCCAGAATTGCCCTGGACACTAGTGATTGATGGACAAAACTAGAAAGTTACACCTGACCCCTAGACTCGATTATGATACTGCATTAGGTGTCGGATTGGGTTGTCTTTGATATGGCAATCAATGAGATCCTTAGTGGGGGTCAAAACCTGGGTATGTTGGGACAGTCTGAGAATTCATTTGAGTGGGTGATCATAGTGACAGGATCAACCCCTTTGTTGGACAAAGGTAATGATCGGGGATGCACTCTCTCTGATGGAAACCAAACTACCGGCAGTTGATTTCAATCGTTGGAATTTTGTTTTGCAAAATTTATATATAAGATATGTAGATATATATGGTTTCAAAATTTTTTCAAATGGTTTTAATTCCCGGGATCCATATGACCAGAGAGTGCAACACTGTTCCTTGCAGCCGAGGGAGAGGTTCTCTCTTGTCGAACAGTGTTTGATCATTATGGGCTGAGAGGTTAAGTGTAAGGCCATTTAGGGTTATACCTGATGGGCTAATCTTGCATCTGCTCATAGTCCCTGGGTTTTTATAAGATGTCTTGACCCAGGGACCACTTAGTGTAATTGTTGGGCACATAGAGTCCATGTGATGGGCTTAGGGGGTTCACTGGGTTCTCCAGTGAATTCGGCTATGCCTTGTAACAAAGGCTGGGCCGAACCCATGTGGCTGATGTGTAGATCAATGCTTGGGTCCCACGCTATACAAAGAAGCCCAACTAGGCAGCAGTTTGGAAGCCTGTTGAGCACTTAATACATATTGGGCCTATGCCTTGTAACAAAGGCTGGGCCGAACCCATGTGGCTGATGTGTAGATCAATGCTTGGGTCCCACGCTATACAAAGAAGCCCAACTAGGCAGCAGTTTGGAAGCCTGTTGAGCACTTAATACATATTGGGCCTAAAGCCCATATCGAACTGGCTGATTTAATTACCCACTTAAATGGTCGGATTTGAGATTCGGGCAAGCCCAAGGATTGGGTCTTGACCCTATCCATTCTTGGAGGCCAAATTCAAATAAAGATTTGAATCTGGTAACCTTCTGATGAGATCAGGAGTGGGCTGACCTAATCTGCAGATAGGATTAAGATAATTCCCTATCCAAATACAGATTTGGATTGGGATAACTCCTAATATGATTAGGAGGTTTCTTAATCGCTAAGTAAGAATAGAAACCCTAATCTTGAATTACAAGAATTCGAACCAAGGGTTTAGTAGAAAAATCCTCCTGCCAACTTCATCTCTAGAGTTCTCCTCCAGTCGTCGCCATTCACTACCTGGTTCGATCTCTCTGAGAGGGAAAGATCAAGAAGGTGTTCTTGATATCAGTCTTTGCTGAAAGGCTGATTGTGTATGGTGCTCTTCGCTTCCATCGAATTCTTGTGAAGAATTTGGTTTGTAGGTCGAACACTACTGGTTCTGTTCCAGTATCACTGCGCCATCTTCAGTGGGAGCAGATCTTGGTAGTATTCTTTGGGCGTGAACACCGATGTTGGGAGATATCGACTCTCCGTATCAGGTATAACCCTTCCCTTTCTCTTTGGTTCAGATCTGGTTCGGCTTTGGTGCGATTAGATCCTTGAATATTGTATTCTAAAATCAGGGAATATCATTCCCAGTTGGAAGGGAGGAGAGAAAATTTTTGAAATTCGCCCACCCTGTTCCGCTGCATTCTTGGCATCCATACGATGGATCTCTCCTTCCTTTCAGTGGTATCAGAGCATAGGTTCGAATCTTGAACCAAGAAAATCAGATCTGAACTTGCGCAAATGGGTAGAAGTTGTTCTACTTGGATTGGATTTGCGCAGATTGTTGTTTTTATTCCAAGGAATTGTTTCTGGATATGGGCGATTGATCTGAAATTAATTTTTGTTAAATCTGAAATTTATTTGGAACTGTTCTTAATTTATTTCTTGATTTAAATGGGTTGTTCGTACATGGAGACCGAAGTGCAGATTTTGCGCAGATAGTCTACGCAATCTTTTTGTAGTTTCTATTCTATTCGGTTTGTAAAATATTTTTTTTTTATTTTTCTAGTTTGAATGTATAGGATTCAATCAAGAATGTAATTAATTAATAGAAATTAGGTTTCTGTAATTTTTTATTTTCTTGATTGAAGATGGTGGTGGCGTTGGAGATTTGCCGATCGCATTCTGCGTTTTGCAGTTTATGAAATTGCAACCCTTGATTACTAACCTTTGTTTTGCAGGTGGTACGAATAGTCCATATCTGATTTGTGATTGTCTAAAATCATAAATATTAATTTCAGATCTTTCTTGAATTGTTTCTTGAATTAAAAAATGGTTTTGGACCATTTTCAGACCAGATTGGACCAAAGCTGTTTGGACTGAATCTAGGGTTCGAACGGGGCTATTCTCAGCCCTGATTTCTCCCACTTTTAGGTCTGAAACTAATCTTTAATTGGAAGAACCAATTCGGCCCAACCTGTAAAGCCTAGTTTTAAAGAGTTAAAACTGCAAAAGCCAATTTTGTGTAAAAGCTATATGGGCCGAACTGCTAACTGCTATTCAGCCCATATACCTAGATAATGTTAATTGTTAATATTATGGATTATAAATGGGCTTATTAATGGGCTTTACAGAAAGTAATTGATTGGATCAATTCTTCTATTACATGCGATGTGTGGATGTTTGATGTGCTACGACCATGGGCCATAAGCCTGAAAAGAGACACGTGCGGAAACCCTAGCCGAATTGGGCCATTACATACGTTAGTGGCTCTCGCGCATGCTATGGCTGAATGCACATCATTGCCATGGTGTTCCTTACGGTCATTGGATGACCCCTTCCTTTCATGGTGGGCCCCATAACCCTGAAAAGGGACACATGCGGAATCCCTATCCAAATTGGGCCACCAGAAATCTGACTTTATGAAAGTCAATGGGAGGCACTTTGTTTTGACCTAAATTAACTAAGGCGTAATCACTTGTTCCCTTCGGTAATATGAGTGCATGTAATAGGGAGATCCATATGATGGACTCTCTAAAGGCCTTCCGTCATTAGCACGATGATGGGTCCTTCAGTAATGAGGAAACACACCATAAAATTGGGCTATCCATTTGTTGTTGGGTTTGTCAAAGTGTTTCATAAGATGATAGGGGCGTCATAGACCGATGTGGGAGGGGCTTCACCAGAAAATAGGAACTCTCTCACGGTACCTTGGTGTAACCTAAATATGATGGGTGAGCACTCACTAGACAGAAAGGTTTATCCTAAAATGGCTATGAACCTTGTATGGCAGAGGCTAAAGGGAAACTCATATGATGAGTGGATATGATCCGTCACAGAGAGGTGGTGGGGTTATGCAGTTGAAACAGTTGGTTCCACGCACCCTATGTGATTTCCCACATTTCTAGAGACATTTCGCCGTCTCCATCACTGAGATAGGAGGGAAATGTCAGAGATGAACAAATAGAAATGGAACATAGATTAAAATCCATATCTATGTAGGTAACATGAGTCAAACTAAGGTTGTGGACTAACGTTTTGTTGTTTTACCAGAAAATGGGAAACGAACAATTTACTAAGTTGCTTGACGGCAATAAACTTAAGGGCCCAAACTATGCCGACTGGTATAGAAACCTTATGCTAGTCCTGACTTTAGAAAAGTTAGATAAAGTGGTAAAGAATCTTGCACCGGATCATCCGGGAGACAGGGCTTCAGAAGCCTGTAGGAGGGAATACCAAGAGTGGGAGGAGAAAAACTCCCTAGTCCGTTGCTATATCATAGCCTCTTTAGATAATCCGATACAGAGGTAGTTCGATCAGATCGAACTCGCCAAAGACATATTGGATAGTCTAAAAACTGTGTACGAAGAGCAGAACCGTTCTATTCGCCAAAAGGTCCTGAAGCAGTTCATGACCGCGCAGATGACCAAGAGGCAGCAAGTTCATGACCATTGTCTCCAGATGATGAGTTACATAAACGTAGAATTAGTCTTTAGAGAATGAATACTTGTACTTAAGGATTGTCTTTATGTACAAAACTTAAGAAGAAATTTGATTTCTGTTTCTAAACTGTGTGCGGATGGATATACTGTCTGTTTTAGTAATATGATTACTATTAAAAGGAACAATAAATTCATCGCATGCGGGGAACTGGATAACGATCTCTATGTTCTACATCCTTCTCTAGAAACTAACTTAACCAAAACTACGTCGATCAAAATCCCCAAGAAAAAGACTCGTGATATATTTAGTCCCACGTGCCTGTGGCATTACCGACTTGGCCATATTGGTATTGACCGATTCACAAGACTAGTAAAGGATGGTCCTTTGGATTTTCTAACCGTAGAAGATCTTCCCACTTGTGAGCCTTGCCTCCGAGGTAAGATGACAAAATGACCATTTAACGGTAAGCCTGAAAGATGTACAGGCACATTTGACCTTATACATACTGATGTATTTGGTCCCCTGAGTGTTAGGACTCGTAACCAACACGTGTATTTCATCACTTTCACCGATGATTACTCACGATATGATTATGGGTACCTAATGAAGCAAAAGTTTGAATCCTTTGAAAAGTTCAAGGAGTTCAGACAAGAAGTCTAGAAACAGTTAGGGAGAGAAATTAAGGCCCTTTGATCAGATCGAGGTGGCGAGTATCTCTCTGACGAATTCAGGAACTACTTGAAGGCCAACGGGATAATATCACAGTTAGCTCCTCCTACAACACCACAACTTAACGGTGTTTCAGAGAAGAGGAATATGACATTGTTAGACATGGTCCGGTCACTTCTCACACGTTCGGAATTACCCACATTCTTTTGAGGATATGCATTAGAGACTGCAATCTACGTGCTGAATCGGGTTCCAACCAAATCGGTTCCGAAAACTTCATACGAACTTTGGACCGGAAAGAAACCAAGTGTCACACACTTGAAGATTTGGGGTTGTCCTACGTACGTTAAAAGAATGAGTGCGGACAAGTTGGAATCCAAGACCAGCCATTGCCTATTTGTAGGCTACCCAAAGGATTCTGTGGGTTATCTATTCTATGACCCAAGTGAGCAGAAAATGTTCTGCAGTTGAAATGCCCAGTTCTTAGAAACCGATTATATCCTGAACACCCATTGTCAAGAAATAGTTCTTGATGAGAGCTCAGGAGCAGTAGGAGATGTCCCACAAGTTCCAGGTAGTGACCAACCTAGAAGATCCACCCGGGTATCCAGGCCACCAGTCCGTTATGGTTATGACCAGGATAGTTACCTGGTGAAAGTCTTGACTAGTGAGGAGGATCCTGTAACTTACGCGGAAGCTATGTTGGACATAGATTCCCAAAAGTGGGTGGAGGCCATGAGAGCCGAGATGGACTCAATGGAGGCCAATGGAGTCTGGACTCTAGTAGATCCGCTCTCCGGGGTAAAAGCAATCGGTTGCAAATGGATCTATAAGAGAAAGAATGGCCCCGATGGCAAGGTTGAGACCTTCAAAGCTCGTTTGGTGGTGAAATGGTATACTCAGAAAGAAGGCATCGACTATGAGGAAACCTTTTTGCCCGTGGCCATGCTAGCTGTAGCAGCATACCATGACTACGAGATTTTGCAAATGGGTGTCAAAACCACGTTCCTGAATGGAGATCTTAGTGAAGATATCTACATGCAGCAGCCACAAGGCTTCATTGTTGTTGGTCAGGAACACATGGTATGTAAACTTCATAAATCCATATATGGACTTAAGCAAGCTTCTAGGAGTTGGAACATCCGTTTTGTCAAATTGTTTGACTTTGAGCAGAATCCAGATGAGCCCTGTGTTTACAGGAAGTCCAGTGGGGATAAGGTCACCTTCTTGGTGTTGTATGTGGACGATATCCTACTCATTGGGAATGATGTAGGAATGTGGACTTCGGTCAAGGTGTGGCTTTCACAGCGATTCTCCATGAAAGATTTTGGAGAAGCCTCTTATATACTGGGTCTTCGACTCTATAGAGATAGATCGAAGTGGATAATTGGATTATCCCAGGCTGCTTACATTGACAAAATTGTCAAAAGGTACAACATGGAGAACTCCAAGTAAGGAAACGTTCCTTTTGGGCACGGAGTCACTCTCTCCAAGAAAATGTCTCCCAAGACTTCTGAGGAGATTGAGGGCATGAAATATGTTCCCTATGCCTCAGCCGTAGGGAGCATCATGTATGCCATGTTGTGCACTCGCCCTCACATCGCTCAAGCGGTGAGTGTGGTAAGCAGGTTCCAGGCCAACCCAGGGCAAGAGCATTGGACTGTTGTGAATAACATACTCAAACACCTTCGAAGGACAAAAGAGTTTTGTCTGGTATGGATGGTAGTTCACTACAAATTCTAGGGTATACTGATGCCGATTTTCAGTCGGATCCAGATGATAGAAAGTCTACATCTGGGTATGTTTTCACGATAGGATCGTGTGCTGTTTGTTGGAAAAGTAGCAAACAGGGGTCCACGACAGACTCCACAACCGAAGCCAAGTACATTGCCGCAAGTGAAGCTGCCAAGGAAACCGTGTGGATGAAAAAGTTTGTTCACGAATTAGGAGTGGTTCCGTCCAGCACATCACCCATCCCATTATTATGTGACAACAATGGAGCGATCACTCAAGCTAAGGAGCCTCGAGCCTACTCAAAGTCAAAGCACAGCGAGAGGAAGTACCATGTATTGCGGGAGATTGTTGGTAGAGGGGACGTCCAGATTTAGAGGGTAGCATCAACGAATAATGTGGCAGACCCATTGACTAAGCCACTCACACAAAAAGTGTATGAGAAACATGTGGAAAGCATGGGACTCCAGTTTGTACTAGATTGGACCTAAGTGCAAGTGAGAGCCATTAGACAGTTTTGTATGCCCTTAGCTTCAATAAGTTTTGATGTACTTTTGACATTTTGTGTAAATGAATAAAGTGCTTGTTTGATTCATGTTGTGTGGTATTTTTCTGTGTAAGACCCTTAAACTGGACACTTAATGAGACTCGTGTTAATTTAGAATGTTCACAGCCGTTGGATAAGTCTGGGGAGATTTATCCAACCAAGGCTGACACTAGTGTGCTGCCAAGTGTTGGGGTGGCCTGTCTCAACTGTTAGGGTGAGACCCAAAGCACATGTAGTGTAGGATTACTTGAATCTTTGAATTGGACCAGATTTCCAGTATTGCCCTGGACCTTGGTGATTGATGGGCAAAACTGGAAAGTTACATCTGACCCCTAGACTCGATTATGATACTGCACTAGGTGTCGGATTGGTCTGTCTTTGATATGGCAATTAGTGAGATCCTTAGCGGGGGTAAAAAACTGGGTATGTTGGGATAGTCTGAGAATTCATCTGAGTGGGTGATCATAGTGACAAAATCAGCCCCTTTGTCGGACAAAGGTAATGATCGGGGATGCACTCTCTCTGATGGAAACCAAACTGCCGGTAGTTGATTTCAATCATTGGAATTTTGTTTTGTCGGGCAAATGGTTTTAATTCCTGGGATCCATATGTGCAGAGAGTGCAACACTGTTCCTTGCAGCCGAGGGAGAGGTCCTCTCTTGTCGAACAGTGTTTGATCATTATGGGCTGAGAGATTAAGTGTAAGGCCATTTAGGGTTATACCTGATGGGCTAATCTTGCATTTGCCCACAGTCCCTGGGTTTTTATAAAATGGCTTGACCTAGGGACCACTTAGTGTAACTGTTGGGCACATAGAGTCCATGGGATGGGCTCAGGGGGTTCACTGGGCTCTCCAGTGAATTCGGTTAGGCTTTGTAACAAAGGCTGGGCCGAACCCATCTGGCTGATGTATAGATCAATGCTTGGGTCCCACGCCATACAAAGAAGCCCAACTGGGCAGCAGATTGGAAGCCTGTTGAGCACTTAATACATATTGGGCCTAAAGCTCATATCGAACTGGCTAATTTAATTACCCACTTAAAGGGGCGGATTTGAGATTAGGGCAAGCCAAAGGATTGGGTCTTGACCCTATCCATTCTTGGAGACCTAATTCAAATAAATATTTGAATCTGGTAACCTCTTGATGAGATTAGGAGTGGGCTGACCTAATCTGTAGATAGGATTAAGATAATTCTCTATCCAAATACAGATTTGGATTGGGATAACTCCTAATAGGATTAGGAGGTTTCTTAATCAGTAAGAAAGAGGAGAAACCCAAATCTTGAATTACAAGAATTCAAACCAAGGGTTTAGTAGAAAAATCCTCCTGCAATTTGAGATAGGATCTCAGAAACCCTAGAGAGAAGAAAAGCAAACATGCCAACTTCATCTCTAGAGTTCTCCTCCAGCCGCCGCCATTCACTGCCTGGTTTGATCTCTCTGAGAGGGAAAGATCAAGAAGGTGTTCTTGATATCAGTCTTTGCTGAAAGGCTGATTGTGTATGGTGCTCTTCACTTCCATCGAATTCTTGTGAAGAATTTGGTTCGTAGGACGAACACTGCTGGTTCTGTTCCACTATCATTGCGTCATCTTTAGTGGGAGCAGATCTTGGGAGTATTCTTTGGGCATGAACTCCGACGTTGGGAGATACCAACTCTCTGTATCAGGTATAACCCTTCCCTTTCTCTTTGGTTCAGATTTGGTTCGGCTTTGGTTCGATTAAATCCTTGAATATTGCATTCTAAAATCATGGAATATAATTCCCAGTTGGTTCGATTAGATCCTTGAATATTCCGCTGCATTCTTGGCATCCATACAAAGGATCTCTCCCTCCTTTCACTTAGTGAGATATATTTGACATGCAACTTTGTAACTATGGAGCTTGAAAGTTTGGAAGCAACAACAAAACAAGAAGTATGGGTAAAGGCGATAAAGGAAGAAATCAATATGATTGAGAAAAATAAGACATGGGAATTAGTGGGTCGTCCTCAAGACAAAGAAGTGATTGAAGTTAAGTGGGTCTTAGTTCAACCCTAATGGCTTAATACAAAAACACAAAGCAAGACTAGTCACTAAAGGCTATGCACAATTTCTTGGGACAGATTACAATGAAACCTTTGCTCAGTGGCACACTTAGACACTATAAGAACACTAGTAACATTAGCATCACAGAAGAAGTGGAAGATCTATCAAATTGATGTCAAGTCGGCATTTCTTAATGAAGTGCTCTAGGAAGAAATATATGTAGAGCAACCTCAAGGCTTTATAGTAAAAGGACGAGAAGACAAGGTACTAAGATTGAATAAAGCTCTCTATGGCCTCAAGCAAGCAGAGCGAGCATAGTACAATCAGATTGATAGTTATTTCATCAATCAAGGATTAGGAGTCAAAGTAAGCCTACTCTATACATCAAAACACAAGGTAAATCTAACACTCTCATTATTTCTCTATATGTAGATGATCTCATCTATACATGAAACGATGAGACAATGATCAAGGTGTTCAAAAAAGATATGATGAAGATATTTGAGATGAGTGATCTCGGATTAATGCACTACTTTATTGGCATCGAGATCAATCAAGAAAAATGTATCTTTATATCACAAAATAAATATATCAAGAACCTACTGAAGAAGTTCAAGATGCAAGGATGCAAGATGGTCACTACACCACTCGTTACAAACAAGAGGTTCAAGAAAGAAGATAGTTCAAAGAAGGTTGATGCCTCAATCTACAGAAGTCTTATTGGGAGTTTACTCCTCATGTATGCAACAAGTCTACTCTCAAGGTTCATGCAAATCCCAAGTCAAGCTCACTATGAAGCAGCAAAAAGGATAATAAGATACTTGGAGGGCACAAAATAATACTTCATTTGGTACAAATCCACCATCAAGACTAATTGGCTATACTAACAGTGATTGGGCAGGATCAGTGGATGACATGAAGAGTACCTCAAGCGATGCTTCTCACAAGGATCTGGAATATTCTCTTGGGTATCAAAGAAGCAAGACACATTAGCACAATCATCAGAAGAAGCTAAATACATAGCAGCGGCAGCAACAAGTCAAGCTATATGGCTAGGAAGAGTACTTGAAGACATGGGTGAAAGGCAAAAGGAGCCAACAATGATCTATTGTGACAACAAGTCTACTATAGCAATGGCAAAAAATCAGTATACCACAACAGAATGAAACACATTGCAATCAAGTACCACATTTTACGAGAGACAACTAGCAAAGGAGAAATTGAGCTCAAGCACTGCAACTCTGAAGAATAATTAGTAGAAAATTTCACAAAGGAATTACCGTGTTCAAAGTTTGAGTTGTTACAAGAGAAATTAGTAGTTGCAAGAAAGTGTATTAAGGAGGAGTGTTAAAAAAATAATCCACTTTCTAGAAGTTTTCCAGAAATTCAAACTTCTAGAACTAATTAGCAGGTATGACTAGAAATTAAATCTCCAAGCCTCTAGAAAATGTAAAGAAACTATGTAGAATGTCAGTTGGCTTTTGCTCCATTGACTTGGCTCCAATTTAAATAGGACTAAGCTTCTACATTTGAGGACAAGCCAATACATGTTCCCATTTTTCCAACATCTTGAGCCTTTGCCATTTGCTACAACTCTATTTTACCTAGTTTACTCTCTCACATCCCAAGTTCTAACAACTCCACTCTCCTCCATATCCCAATAATTTGATATATAGTATTGGAATTCCCAAATAGGAGGTCAATAAATCAAAATAGGGTTGTTTGGGCTCTCCGGTCTTGGGGAGTTGAGTTAGAAGTCAATCATGTGTTGGGTTTTTGGCTTGGTGGAGTGAGATCGAGTCATGGGTCCCATTCTTTGAGAGATGCCACTATTGCTGCTACTGCTGCTGCTGTTGTGTTGTTGGAAACCCATGCCCTGAGGGTGGAATTATATTCGTTCCCCACCATTACAAGCCCTAGAGTTTTTAAGTTCAAACATATCAAATTCTCAACTAGGTGAAACAATGGAAAAAATGTCAATACTATATTTTGTGTAGGTTTTGTACTAAAACTCGTGCCCAACTTATACTGATTTAATCAAAGATATATTTCAATTGAGCCTCTTCTCCCTTGTATTTAAATTCAATATATTGAGTCTAGTGGTAGATGGTTAGTTGAGATTCAACATTTAAAAACCACCTTCCGAATATGATGGAGGGGGATGTAGTTGAGACTCAGAGAAAGGGAGAGCTGAAAATGGGATCCTATGTTTGGTTAACTACAAAGAGAGAAGGAGAGCGAAAGAGATAGGGGGGGTGTAACTCAAAATGCCTACTTAATGGAATTTGGGCATTTGGAGTCTGCTTCCACATTAACGTTAAATCTGAACTAGGGAAAATAACGTATTTTTGACTTTTGGCTTCATTGAGATGCCAACAGAGGGCAGTCCAACATTTAACCTCATCCACTTTTGCACTGACTAGCAAACTGCAGTGATCAAACAACACTTGAGGAAAACTTTGCACTCCCAATTGCCCTCCTCTAAGACACAAAATTTTGAGACAATCATTGAATACTTGAACTCTTGCAGCTCACTCCTAAAAACACCTAAACCCATTGTTAAAACAAAACATCTGATGTAGTTGATAGCAACATTCAAAATATCAATAAGTATCAGGTCGTACCACCGATACATATTGTAATGAGGCCTTTTGGTTTCGCCCCTATAGGGGGTGTTTTGGGTCGGCGAGTCTTTTAAGGGGTAGACTAGCCTTATACCAGCCCCTTTGAACTAGATTCAAAAAAAAAAAAAAAAGAAATTGATACAAGCCGATACGCCCTTTATATTTTATTTTCTCACCTATCCTACTCTCATACAAATCTCATTTATTTGCTTCATATTCAAATTTTATTTAATTGGTTAATTGTCATAAAATTATAATTTAAGCCTAAAAATTATAATTAATAAAACATTACTAAAATTATTAAAATATTAAATTTTACTAAGCTTTTATCTAGAAACTATTACAAATTAAGAAAATAATAAAAATTAGTAGTTCACAAATTAAAAATTCAAGTGTGTTGAATTATATTTAAAATAATTAATATTAATAAGACAATTAAAAATAATTTTTTTGAAGCTAAATGTAAAATTTTGTTAAAATGAAAAAAGAAAAGGGGAAAGTAAAAATAATAGGATGAGTAATAATAATAATAATAATGATTATAATAATAACTATAAAATTTATTAAAAGTAATAAAATAAACCATTTGCATTCCAAATAAAAATTATAAAATTTAATTAAAAAATAAATCTAAAAATAGCACGATTAGAAATTTCACAAGGCTCCTTCTACATAGGGATAATAGTTTATAATTTAGCCCAACCTAGCTAGACCTATAAATTTTTATGCTCAAGCAATTCTTTTCGTTTGAGCTAGGTCTAGCATAGATTTCCACCTAGCTCACATATATTGTAGGTAGTAGTGCTTTAAATTTATCAAATTTAGATCAGATCTTAGTGGTCCCACATCCGCATTCAATTATGAAATCTCTATCTCCACATCTACATCTAATTATTATGTTAGATTTGGAATCAAATACAAATTTAGTCTACAACCATATTATTGTGTTTAAAATGACAAAAAAGTTTTAAAATGTTAATTATTTTAAAGTGTATATGTATAATAAATGTATATAAATATAAAAATTTATCAATTATAAATTTATATAATTCTACATAATATCTTTATGTATACATAATTATACTACATATATACATAAAATAATAATTTTTGTTGGACTTGGATTTTAGGCAGACCGAACGATGTTAAATCCACATTTGATCCAATTATTAATTACATACTACTTCTAACATCCAAATCCAGGATTTTTAGATTTAGAGTCAAATCAAGTATCAGACTTTTGGAGTCTATTGATGGCCCTAGTAGGTAGGCCCAAGCTAAGCAACCCCTAAGCTCAACTTGGAAGTTATATATGAGGTTCAAAATATTGATACAGGGCGATATGTCGATAGTGTGTATCCACTGTATCGGAACTCTTTTTTTTTGTTATTTTATTTTTTTTTCAAATATGGTTCAAAGGGGCTGGTTTAAGGCCAATCTATCTCCTGAAACACTTGTCGACCCAACCTTGATATGATATGTATCAGTCAATACAGCCTGATATGTATCAATATTTTGAACCTTAGTTATATACATATATATTTAGATAACAAGTTTCATATAAATATATAGATTAGAAATTATATATATTTTTATAATAAACTAAAATTACATAGAAATTTTAATTTGTAAAAGAATCATAGCTTAGTTAACATAGGCAATCCGATACCTATCCCAAGCCTAAACAAACATTATTATGCTTGGGGGTGTGGGCTAGGCTGGGCTAGGAAACCTTAAAAACTATTAATACACTATAATGATTTGGCCTGAGATCTTTTATGTTTTTTTGGTTCATTAGGCTATACAATGTGGGTAGCCCATCCCCATAGTCATTCAGCTTCAATCTTAATAATTTTTATCTAAATAGTAAGAAAACCCAAAAATAATGCATGCATGGTTTGCACTCGGTTTGGTTCAGTCTAATTACAAATGTCACATTGCTCTTATGGGTGCAAGTTGGGGGAAGGGTTAAGTTGAGGATCAACCAGAGCCCAACCCAAAGTCTTAAAACTTGAGCTCAGGCTTGGATTAATTTAATTATAACTAAAAATGGTAATATATAGATTAATTTAATTATGACTACAACCAAATTTTATATATTTAATAATATTTAAGTAACATTTACAAAAAACAAATTGGTTTTGTTCTTCAACAAATTTTATAGATTCTCGTTCATCATTGAAATGAAATAAGCAGCTAGATTTTTTTGTTCTTCCGATCTTTCAAAACAAATTGGTTTTTCCCCTGTTATAAGCTCCACAAGTACCACTCCAAAGCTATAAACATCACTTTTCCCTGTTAGTTTACTGGTGTGGAAATACTCTGGGTCCAAATATCCAAAGGTCCCTCGGACTAAGGTGGTTATTTGAGTTTGATCCATAGGAAAGAGCCTTGAAGCTCCAAAATCAGAGACTTTTGCTGTAAAACTATCATCCAATAGTATATTTGCAGATTTGATATCTCTATGGATGATTGGTACAGAAGTTGCAGAGTGTAGATAGGCCAATGCACTAGAGGTTTCTGTTGCAATCCTCAATCGATCATCCCATGAAAGCACAGAGATTCTGTTTTTATGAATGTGCTGAGAAAGAGTTCCATTGGACACGTATTCATAAACTAGTAGAGGAACTTCAGTCTCTAAACAACATCCCAATAGCTTGACTATATTTCGATGGTTAATTTGTGTAAGAATAATAACTTCATTTATAAATTGCTCAATTTGGCTCTTATCCACTATTTTGGATTTCTTAATGGCAACTATTCGATGATCAGGTAGAATGCCTTTATATACTGTACCTTGACCTCCTTGACCAAGAATGCAATTCTCATTGTAATTAATGGCAACTATTCTTTTCCTTATAATCAAGTAGAACAATGAACTACAGATGATTAAAAATGGCAATTACTTACTCAACTAATGAAAAAAAATGGCAATTAGCTAGTTGACAAAGAGTCAACTAGAATAAGAGTCAATTAATGAAAAGTGCAACCACTTCCATCTCTTCTCCCATCGACATAACTACCCCTTGGACAAGAACAGTAGTAAGATCCTTTTGTATTAGTACAGATGGCTACACAAAGATTGCTTTTTGGATCCTCACACTCATTTACATCTGCCCATGAATAAAATAAATAAATAAATAAAGCATTAGCTCAAAATTACATGTGCAGCCCGAATTGATTTACAACCTTTCAACCAAAACTAAAGAGCCCTGTATGTTCCTTTTTTGACCCATTACTTTATTCATGGTGGCAAGTTTCATCCCAAGAAGTCCTCGTATAATAGAGTTTTGATATTTTTAAACTGAAAAAGTAAAATAAAATAAAATATTGCATGGCTATTGGCTAGATTAAATTCACATCTCCGCCCCACAGCATATCCCCACTGTGTGTTAAGAATATCTCCTGATGATAGTATCAGTCCTGATGATGTCATCATTGGGAGATGTTTCCAATACACAGTGGGGATGTGCTGTGGGGCGTTGTGGGTTGGAGATGTGATCTCGGCTAGATTCTTATACTAAATTGATTTTAGGATTAATTGAAAATCCTTATTGGGCCAATGGAAGTGAGGGTTGGTCTCCTCCCCCACAAGGGACTGTCCCACAATGCCCCACAGCACATCCCCATTGTGTATTGGGAACATCTCCCGATGATCATCGGTTCTGATACTATCATCGGGAGATTTTCCCAATACATGGCGGGACTGTACTGTGGGGCATTGTGGGGTGGCCTCTTGTGGGGAGGAGATGTGAACTCATAATCTGTTCTAGGAGTCGGAAAATCAGTATCCCTTTGCATAAGAATGCTGTTGATTCGTGGTATAGTTTATGGGATGAGAGCAGCATTTCTGTGCTTCTGGCGGCTCTAGTGAAGATAAGACTAGTGATCCTTCTTCCCATATCAATGTCAGTGTAAGTAATGGCAAAAAGTAATTGAAGAAGCTCTTTCAGAGATTTCTTTGTAGTTATTTGTGCAAAGAAAGATGAGAAGAGAGGTTCTTTATACCTCTAGACAAGGTTTTTAAAACCGATTTGGAGAACAAACCCTAACTGGTTCTTAGGTTAAACTGTCTGACCGTCTGAATCAAATGGTTGGTCCATCCTCACGAAAAAATAAAAATATTTAAAAAATAAAATAAAAAAATAAAAAAATGTTAATCCATTGAATGGTTTGAACGGTTCAACTGCCCAGGTCAGCGGTTTGTTGACCAAATCAACGTTTTTTGCAAATGTCTGGTTTTAGAAAAAAACAGAACAAATCACCTGACTAGTTCCCAGTTTTTCCGGTCCGACCGTCTGGTCCAGTCCGATTTTGAAAACTATGCTTCTAGAGACCGGGACAGAGGAACTGCTCCTCACAGAGCACGCCTCACACCGACCACACAGCATGTTTTAACCGTGCATTGGGAACACCATACCTTGGGTGCTATGCTTTTGCTTTTGTTTCTAGCTATTTAAGTGCTATGCTTTTACTTATAGCAGTTTTGGTGGAAACCAAATCAGCCCCCCACAACATCCCACAGCACATCCCGCCGTGTATTGGGAATATCTCCCAATGATGATATCATCCTTCTTGGTATTATTATTGGGAGATGTTTCTGATACACGACGGAGATATGCTGTGCGAAGTTGTAGAGGCAGTTTAGTGGGGGCTGATTTGAACTTTTGGTTGGCTTTTCTGGGCGGGCTGTACTTATTTTTCACTGCTCCCTCTTTATAAATTTTACATTTTAATTAGCAATAAAAAAATTAATAAGGAACCCTTTTCCTAGTTAAATTTATATTGTAAAGCATAACACGTTAGAAGTGAAATCATACCTTGGCACCCATTGGAAAGATAAGGATTCCCTTGATAACCGTCCACACAATAGCAAAGATATCCAGGGCCATTTGTAGAGTTAGAACAGTAGATATTCTCCCCACAAGCATTATCGGCCTTGTCACTTTGTGCTTCCTCACAAGTCTTATTCCTAATTGCCCAGTCGAGAACTATCGGAACTCTCACCCCAACATTTACAAGATATTCCTTCTCATTTCTTAAATTCCATAGGTAGGGTGCATTTGAAGTGAACCAGCTTTGGTCAGAGAGAAAAGCGTAGCTGCATTTGCTGATATTCCAAGTGTAGGCATAGTTGGTTCTGTTGTCATACATTTGAAGCTTCAGAAAAAACGTATCAAGATGATTTGGTATTGCAGTTTGACAACAGCCAATGCCACTACAAGATAGGTCCGTCAATTGCATGCCATATGGACAGAATGAAATGCATCCACTCTGGAACTTCTCAGCATAGAAATCAGACATGATGCCTAGTGTGTTACATCCGATAGCCGTGAATCTGTTTCTGGTGTTGGAGAATCTGTATGCGTTTGGCAATTGGATGTTTAGACTGTATTCCTTTAACCTTCCGCTATTTTCCTCATAACAACGGATAGCAGCCAGCATGCACAAGGTAAGTTGGCCTTGTAGTGATATATTCAAAATGAATCTCTCAGCATCCATGAAAAAATTATGGCCATACAATTCCAGTTGGGGAGGGTCAGTGGCATTGTTGCAGAACAACTTAAATTCATCTCTGAAACAGGATGGATCTTCTCCCACCAGACCAAATGGGTAAGGGATGCTAATATTCCCACATTTGTTTTGGCAGCCAGGTTTTGTCCAGAAGGATGTCGATGCTGTTATTGTCAATATTATAGATCACCGTTATTCGATGTAGTAAGATGCAGTGAAGCAACATTTCAAATAGGAGGAGAATGTAAAAGAAACTTGTTCAAAGAAATAGAAAAAAAAGAAGAAAATTGGATGATAATTCACTAATATGAGAAGACTTGTAATACGAGGCAATAAGAATGGAGGTTCATGTTATGGTCACACCAGCCGACAGCGCACTGCGGCGCAGTCATAGGCGCAGCACGCACCGCCAGGCAGCAGCGTGCACCGCACGATAGCATGCATTGCGCACATGCCTGGCACCACACGGCAGCGGCACCATGAGCCGTGCGCACGCACTGTGCGGCAGCAGCGCTGCGCACACGCACCGCGCGGCAGCGACACCATGAGCCGCGCGCACGCACCTGGTAGCAGCAGCAGAGTGGGGTCCACACGACAGCTCATAGGGGTAGGCCCACCCTTATCTGGACACGTCAAGCCAACTCGCCGCCAGCTTATCTTATCCCTTATCCCTTATCTTATCTTTATCTTATCTTAAGTAAGAGTGAGTTACCATTAGGAGTATGTAACTAGGAGTTTGAGTTCAAGTTGGAGTTTGAGTTTAATTGGAATTTCTTTCTATAATCTCCTATTTAAGGAGCTACGAATTGAAATACAGGGATTCAGTTTTTTGCAGTCAAGAAGGAGAGTAAGGAGAGTTCGGGTGATCTCTTAGACAAATAACCCCAAGGGAGAGTTCGGGTGATCTCTTGGACAAATCACCCTAAGGGAGAGTTCGGGTGATCTCTTTTGACAAATCACCCGTGACGCGATCCTACGCTCGGGCCCATAACAGTTCACTCACCTAAAAAGAAAATTCTCTCATTTCTCTAGAAAAGCTAAAGGCTTCTCAAAACAAAAGAAAGAACTTCATCCTCTAATTTGAGATCACAAGGTTTTATATAGAAAACAAAAACTAGCAATTGGAGCATTTAATGTAAGATTAACCCTTCAAGCATTTACTAAACCTAGCCCAAAGAAACCCACTAACAAACTAACCATTAGAAGTCCACTAAAGAAACCCACTAACAATTAATAAGTTTAAATGCAAGCCCAATTGTTTCCTCTTTTAAAACGGTATGGTGCTTCTCAGGAAATGGACTTGAGTTGCATCCAAATACAAAGTATTTCCTAATTTAAAATAAATACAGTACCTACTGCTCCCTGCCTCAACTTGAGACAGATAGCGGTCAGATTCACCCTGACCCGCACCCAACCCAACACTAAATCAAGACACCCAACAATACCCAACCAACCCAATGGGGTTGGGTCAAGGAAGGCTCTCCGTTTAAGCCGACCCAATGACATTATTCCTGGATCAAATTTAAATTAGGCAATATTTGCTATTAAAATATAAAGCAAATCTTGTAAACTCATACCTTGGCATCCCTGGGGGAGATAAGGATTCCCAAGGTAACCTTCCATACAGTGGAAAATGTATCTAGAACCATTGTCGGAGTTCGAGCAGTAGGTGTTGTTCCCACATGCATAACTGGCAGTTCCTTGCAGCTGACCAGTCGAACACTGGAAATACAAAATAAGCCCTCTTGAAAACCTTCCTTTGAATAAATTGATAACTTGGATGTTCTAATATCATTTAATAAATAATCTAGTTATAAAAGATCAGGTGTTGGATTGAGTAGACTGTAATAACTTGAATGGCTAATTGATCCGATTATGCTATCTTTTCTATTTAAACAGTACTGAATCAAAAGAGATCTTTATAACTGAATTCCTACCTTTGCATCCATCAGGGAGATAAGGATTCCCTTGATAACCTTGCATACAATGACAAAGATATCCAGGGCCATTTGTGGAGTTAGTGCAGTAGGTGTTACTCCCACAAGCATAGCCAAATCATTTTGCTTTGTGCTTCCTCGCAAGTACTCTCATTTCGAATTGCCCAGTCAAGTACCATCGAAGTTCTGAACCCAGTTTGTATAAGGTATTCCACGTTATTTCTTATGTTCCAGGGAGGTAACATTTGTGAGGTGAACCAATCCTGATCTGACAGAATGGCATACGCGCATCTACTGATATTCCTTGTGTTGGTGAAGTTGCCATAACTTCCTATATGTATGACTAAAGAACTCAGATCCTTGGGTATCGTGGTTTGGCAGCATCCAAGGCCAGAACAAGATGACCCCGTAATTGTGGTATCGTTCAAGCATGATGAAGTGCACTCGACATAGTAGACCTCCTTGTTGAAGTCGTACAAAATGCCATACATATCGCAACCAATACCAGTGAATCTGTTTCTGGTGTTGGATACCGGGTAGGTATTTGACAGTCTAAGAGATATGTCATATCCATTCAAGCTTTGGTTCCCTCCCATGTAACATTTGACAGCTGCCCAAATGGAGGTTGTAAGCTGACCTTGCAACGATTTGTTCAGAATGGGTAGGCCGCCCTTGGTCCGTAAGGGAAAGTCACTAGAAGTGTTGCAGATCAACTTAAAATCTCCATTGACGAAACAGTTTGGATCATCTCCAATGCCAAAAGGGTAGGGGATGCTAGTGTTCCCGCATAGCTCTGGGCAGTCAGGCTTTGTGTGAGACAATGTCGATGCTGCTGCCTCTGCCTTCATTACCAACATCCCTATTGAGATGAGATAAAGCAACATGGGCCGAAGCATTTCCTTCTTACTGTTCGTCAACAAGATCATCGTTTTGTTCCTGCACGAAAGAGGAAAATAAAGCTTCTGGTTTAATTACTGGACCTCGCAATATGGACATAGGAACGGGCCGGACTGTATCCACCCATCCAAAACCCATATTGCAAGCAATATAAATATATAATATGCCTGGCTCATTTGTTTAATTACCAAGGTATCCTTTTCAGATGTGCGAGAAGGCCCATAAGATAGGAATGGGTCTGTTCAAGAGTTATTGCTTAATTTTATGACAAATTCAAAGGCCCATAGTATAATGTTTTCTTGGACATGGGGCCGTGGCTTTAAAACTCCTTGAGGTACATAGGTGTGCAAATTGGTTAAATTTGGATCACCTCTGATCGGATTTTTCGATTGTATCGGATTTATATTACCCACTATTCAATCTGATGTGTTATATATTTATAAATATATCATTTATATTGTATTTTTATAAATTTGTTATATTATTTATTCTTTTTATAAAAAATATGTGTATATATATAAACATGATTTTTATAAAATGTAGTTACCAATTAATGACTATTAATTTTGAATAGTGCCTCTTAATCTCATCACCGTTGAAACATCAAAAGTCAAAACCGCTCTTCTCAAACCACACGAGGTATGAGCAAAGTGTATCTTTAAAGTGTCTCATTGGCTGCACACACGTATGCACATGCGTGCGCACGTGTTGCATGATAGTAAGCCTCTATACTCTCCTCTTATATTTCTAACAAGTGAAAATAAGCTCATATTTAAAAACTCAAAATAAATTTAATAATTTTTTAATGTATGATAAATTGAAAACTGATTTTAATAAGAGAAAAAACGGGACAAAAAAGAGAATTGATGATATATAGATTCAAGCTTTTGACACCCACATTTATGAGGTCTACTATTTTAGCAAGGCTATCAAGTCCTAGTTTTGGCTCCATTAATCTGGAATCGTCAATGTTAATAAATCCCAATTGTTAATTAGATTCCCACTGTTTACTAACCATCTCACCCTTTGCAGAAGAACTTCTCACCCAATAAGATCACTCCTCTAGTCCTAAGGGCCTATGGTAGGCAAGGAGTCCCTAAGGATTTTCCATGCCAATTTTGATAACAAACCTAAATTGAAAGAGTAAAGGTCCATAAAACTTATTCCACCTTCAGCTTTTCTTTGAGAAGTCTTATCCCAACTAACCGATTTTACAATTCCCCACTACCTCTCCACTAAAAGGCTCTATGCTTCTTAACCAAATCTATGCATAAAGATTTTACTGAAAGGAAGTAGAACATAGTATAAGTAGAAATGACATTAAGAAGATTCTTTTCTTGCAAGTGATAAATACTGACTCTTGAAACCCAAGGTTTTTCCGTCAATACTATCAATTAGATGTTGAAAACATTCTTTGATTGACCTCAATACTATTAATTAGGTGTTGGATCTTTTATTGTTTTAATGAAGGCAATGACCATCTCTACCTTTGGCATGGGATGACGCAATTTAATTGCCATTTCCTGTCACTTATATGTTAGTTTTAGAAAACGACCTGGAAATAGAATTGATTTGGCCACCGGTTTCTGAGTCGACAGTTTAACCATCCACTTCATGCCTGTTCTAACAAAAAGAATAAAAAATAATTAAAAATAAAAATGGTAAAAGAATATTGAATGAGTCAATGATTCGACTATTCAGGTCAACGGGTTATTGATTGATTTAACGGTTTTTAGTTAGGGATTGGGTTTGAGGTAAAACAGAACCGATTGCCTGAACGGTCCGATCGTCTGAATCAATGATGATTTAAAAACCATGATATGCATAGTCAAGAAATGTATCCCTTGACTTTTGCACTCATAGCTTCTAGGTTAGCTCGATCTAACACTAATTTCATATTATAAGAAAAGTGGTATAAAAAAGTTTTGGATACATAAGAGGTGGCATGGAACACTTGGGTTCTTATTGTCACTAAACATGATGGGAAGAGGCTAATATGAAGACTACATGTGAAGGTTGAATGTATTTTGTGGGATAAGTTGAGAAGCTGAATTGGTGAAGACAAAGGAGTGGTGAAATAGTTGTGATGGGTGCAATAGATGTCATAAAGGGAGGAGATGCAAAAGTAGGAAAGAATATCGGTGTAGTCAACTATGCATCAAATTGAGCTAACACTTCATCAAATCTCTCTTGAAGTCTAAGATATTCATTGTATAGGATAAAGGCCAGCAACCTGGGACTCTATTAATGAAGAAGCAATCAAATTCATAGGCTGAGAGGTGTTAATAGGATCATTTTGAAAAGAATCTTGTTACATGACAGGAGCAACTGATCTAGTCACTATCTATGAGTCACAGGCTTAAAGTATCCTTTATACATCATGTTTGAACGAAAACAAAATAAAAAATAAAAAATAAAAAGAATCAAATAGCGATCCTGGGGATGAGAGATATGGGGAATCAACCTCATTTACTCAAGTGTAGCTTCTTAAAAGACAATGTGTTACTCTCAGCAACTACGCCAGTATCATGGGCACTATGGTGGGTCTCTTCTCAAATGGTTGTTGGAATAGTTCTAATAATACATTAGTGATTGCGACATGTACCCAATATTAGTCAATAGGAAATACATAATAGCGCACTATGGTGGCGCTAGACATAAATTATCCATTATTTTATTATTTTTGTTAAAATAATTAAAACTAATAAATAATAAAAAAAGAAAATGTAAATGATTCCAAATCCCAATAGTTTAAGTTTTTCTTTTTTATTGTTTTTATTTTTAATTATTTTGACAAAAATAATAAAATAATAAATAATTACTGTCTAACGGAATAAAAACATTTGGATGAAGGTGAGTTAACTGATAAATGTGTCACACAACTATTATGTATTTATTCATTGTACTTATCTAAAGTGCCTACTACATCTGGACCCCGAGATGATGGATTTAGATCACAATAGCCTTAATACGTGCAACAGCTACATGCAAAATTTAGTAGTTTTGGAAAAGGCAGTAATTGTCATGGACATTTTTCGCCAGGAAATAATCTATGGCCGATTGAACCTCCAGTTTCGTATATGATTGGTAGGTCCAATCATGGTGGCAACTAATAGAAATTGATTGCAAAAAAGTTTTCGATCTATGTTAGGAAAATGTATAATCTGGTTTAAACGGTTCGAGCTTGTGAGATCGCTGACCAGAATTAGGTCTCTCCCCTCTTAATGCTATTAATAGATTAAATCCTAAGATCTTGTTCAGGACTGTCTATTAATAAGAGAAGCAACCAAAGAGCTTGTTTTGGTTGTCGAATAATACGAGTAGAGGTTGGCTGTTAGAGCTTGTTAATAGCTATAACCAATTTATTCATAAACATATGAACCTATCCTTGCATCGATGATCAATGATAAGAATGAAGGCTGAACTAGTCCCTTCAACCGGAAGCTATCTCCCATCAATTTGATCTTTGCTTTCTGTTATTTTCTGCTATTTTCTTATTTTCCTTAGCTTTACAACCTCCCTTACTTCGTTTAGTTGGAAATAAATCCACCCAATCTCTGTGGAGACGACCTTGCTCATCACTATCTATAAATTATTAAACCAGAGCAAGACTATTTATCTTTGGTTGGATTCGACACCCACCAACTATGTATATAGAGAACTTGTCTTGGCCTAGTGTTCTTGGGGGGGCAGAGGAGACTGCTCCTGTGGTTCAAGCAGAGCCAAGCTAGATTGATCCACTCACGAGTTTCCTGCTACACAGGACCCTCCCTACAGATTGTAATACTGCCAGAAGGGTAGAGCGTCAGGCGGCCAAATACATCATGATAAAAGAATGGCTGTACCAAAGATCTTACACGCTCCCCTACCTGCGCTACTTGTGACCTTTCGAGGCCAAATACTCATGAGGGCCTGTGCGGTAGACACTTGGGAGGCAAGGCTCTCACCCAAAAGGCACTATGATAGGAGTACTACTGGCCAACAATGAAGGTAGATGCGATCGAGCTCGTTAGAAAATGTGACATGTGTCAGAAGCACACCAACATCCACCACCAGCCCGCCTCCGATCTAAAATAACTTACCAACCCATGGCCCTTCACACAGTGAGGAACTGACATACTCGGTCCATTCCCACCAGCGATGGGGCAGAGAAGGTTCTTAGTGGTGGCAGTCGATTATTTTACCAAGTGGGTTGAAGTCGAGCCTCTCGTGAAGATCACAGCTCGGAATGTGTAGAACTTCTAGAGGAGTATAGTGTGCTACTTTGGACTACCCCGAGTGCTGATCTCCGACAATGGTAAGCTGTTTGAAGACATTAAATTCTAGAATTGGTGCAAAGACATGGGGATACAGCAAAATCTCACCTCGGTGGCGCACCCTTAAGCCAACGGCCAAGTGGAAGTCACGAACAGACCCATCCTTCGTGGATTGAAGGCGCGCCTAGACCGAGCAAAGGGGTTATGGGTAGACGAGTTACCCGGTGTACTATGGGCTTATAGGACTACGGCGAAGACTACGACAGGCGAGACTCCCTTCAACCTCACCTACGGCACCGAGGCAGTCATCCCTACCGGGATCGAGGTCCCCACCCTATGTCTAGAAGCGTACGACGATAAGGCAAATGAGGATGAGCTACACACCAACATCGACCTACTTGGCGAGGTATGGGACCTCGCATACATTAGGATCGCGGCCTACTAGTAGAGGGTAGCTCGGTACTACAACGTCAGAGTCAAGAAGTGGAACCTCTGTGTCGGAGACCTGGTTCTTTGTAAGATTATGGTACCTGAGCCCGATTGGTAAGCTTGGCCCAAATTGGGAGGGACCCTACTGAGTAAAGTGGGTACTCGGGGAAGGAACGTACGAGCTCAAAGCCCTATAAGGGAAACAAGTACCTCGAGCATGGAAGATTGTCAACTTGAGGCAATACTACCTATAACTACCAAGCTAAGTGGACTGTAAGTCACTCCAAGAGCCTAAGGGTCAAAGTGTCGAGCAAATGGGAGACCTTGGCATCATATAAGAGCTAATTGCTTCAGCATGTGTAATGCCAAAGGCACGGGTAGCTCGGGTGAGAACCAAACCTCAATAATTAACTCAGGCAAGGATAGGTCGGGCATACGACCTACTATGTTACTCACATCAGTGTACATTGTGAAACAACCCCTACTAAGTAATAAGAGATAGTTCGGGGTGACACTAGTTGAGGGATCCTACTTTGGGCACTTAACTCTAATTAGTTTGAATAAGATGCACTTCAGTAAAGGATCAAAATGCACAACACTTTGCAAAAAAGGACATTTCATTCTTTAAGTTTCTTTACAATGAGCATATTTTGTACGATACAAAAAAAAAAGAAAATCGATCTCGTAGGCTCAATATGTAGGGACTGCCCGAATTACTTTGGGGACCCATCCTCTCTACTCAGGGCCTCAACAGGAGCTTCCTCTTCGCCACCCTCCTCTTCGGAGTCCAAGTCTTCAGTGGCCTGGTTGGCGATCTCCCGGGTGATTTGCGAGGTGGTGATGGCGCTCACGTCCAGTTGCGGGAACTCGCACCCGATGAGGAACCGGCTTAGCTTGAAGCCCTTGTGGTAGGCCTCTTCTAGCACCTCGTCGAATTCGTTCAACCTAACGTAGTCTTGGACGGATTTGACTTTGGTCTCCTCAATGGCTTGGGTGAAGATCTCGGTCATTCCTTCACATCGGCCTGAAGATTCTCCACCTTGCGCTCTAGGGCCACCTGACTTGCTTTCAAGGTAGCCACCTCCCGCTCCAAGGACGCCTTGTCCGCCCTTAGAGAGACCGCCTCCTGCTCCAAAGACACCTTGTTTTCCTTCAAAGTGTCCACCTCATGAAACAACCCCTCCTTCTTGTTCATCAGCACCTCGATATAAGTCCTTTGAACTTGGGCGCCGTTCTCCAACTTGTGAATTTATCCACAGGCTAGTCTCAGCTCGGTATGGGCTGCGCGAGCTGACTCTTCAGTAGCTAAAGCCCACTTTAGATGCCTGTCAAACTAGAGGGTCAAGGCGTGCACGACGGATTTCACCTGCCAAAAAGAAGTCAGTCAGCACCATCAAAAATCGCAAAAACGAAGGGGGGAGAGGGAAGAAACAATATGCACCACAATGGAGTGGGTAGATGCCCGAGCTTCAAGTTGGGCAGGCATGTGATCGGCCCAGTCGGCGACCTCCTCCGCATAGACGGTCCCCTTGCTCTTTCGAAGGGTGCACCGTGGGACAAGAATGCTCCGGACAGCCCCCATCACTCCCTGAGTTGGAGATGGTTGTCTCTGGCATAGGGGCAAGCTCAGAGGCAGGTTCTGGATTTGAAGCTGCCTCGTGCTCGGGCTCCATTGCTGTCTCAGGCTCCCGAACTGACAGATTATCTGGCTCCAAGTCCATGATTGGAGCCTCAGACACCTCGAGCTTAGGAGCCTTTGGGGAAACGGTGCGAGCTTTTTTGGCAGCTCGCTTCTTCTTCTTCATTCTGTCAAAGAGGTTCCCTGCCTGGAGCTTGTTCACCCTAAGATTGTCTTCCATAAGCCTTGCAAATAGAAGCTCGGCATTAGAAATTGTTAAAAAGAACTTTTGAATGAATTGAAGCTAAGTAAAAAATGACCTACCAGGACTCAGGTCGGCTTGTACTAGCTT
Organism: Nelumbo lutea; assembly: GCF_056320005.1. Classification (NCBI taxonomy): domain Eukaryota; kingdom Viridiplantae; phylum Streptophyta; class Magnoliopsida; order Proteales; family Nelumbonaceae; genus Nelumbo; species Nelumbo lutea. Next base: position 48,888,984 of record NC_142688.1, read on the forward strand.
GCCCTCAGCAATAAAGTCCCTGTAGTCGAACCCGAGCTCTGCCCAAGATTGGAGTGTCTCCCTTGTCTCCTTGTCTAGCCTGACTCCGATGTTTTGGATGACCACCCTCCACTAGGAAAGGAAGGGCCATCCTTCGGGACTTCGGACTATGAAGTAGTCCTGCTTCTAGGCCGGGACCTTGCTCAGGAGCTTATGCATGAGCTTGAAGCCCGAACAAGGGGAAAGATAGTAAGCCTGCCTGTGCTCTAGGAGAACTCCGGTGTGCTTCTTGATGGACAGGATCGAAGAGAAGATATCTAGGTCCAAGGGAGAGCGTAGTCAAAACAAAGGGAGATCGTCTCGACCACATTGCGTATCGAGTTTGGGTGGAGCTGGTCAATGGTGACATTGAAGTGGTTTAAAACTTCAATGGTGAGAGGGTGGAGGGGAAGACAAAGCCCGACTATGACTTGCTCCCTGAAAAGCAGGATCTCGTCAAGACTATAGGTGTACTCCCGGGGCAGGTTGTATTGAAGGATGAGAGACCGAATTCTCTCCAAGGTCATGGTAGAGGGACTGAACTTGTTTGGCATCCGACCTCGGTGAGAGGTGGATGCCTGATGGCTAGAGGCCTCCCGCGCCTTGTGGGACTAGACTTCGATTGGGTCACCCTGAGCCGAGGTACCTACCTCGGGCTTGTCTAAAAGATTGTCAAAACTAGACATCCCGAACAGAAGAAATGAACTGAAAGGAAGCTAGGGGAGGACTCACCAAAAGAATGCAACCGAAGTAAGGGACTTGACGAACTAGGAACCCAAGCTGGGGACCTTTAGGCGGGAGCTCAAGATAAACGCTAAGTGAACTTGTGGTAGAAAATGACCCAGGACCCCCACTATTTATAGGTTCTATACTCAGGCATCAATCGTCAGGATCAAGATGATCCGACGGCTCTCAAGAAAATCGGCTACACGACCCCTGAGGTGAAAATAATTTAGTGCATTTCTTTGACGCCTGTGGAGTCTATAATCTTGTGGCATCCGCGCGTGAGCTGTACGCGACTCAGGTCACCCTTGATTGAGCCACACAGTGAACTGATCTGACCAATGAGTTGCCTAGCTAGACAGCCCGAACTCCAAGCCTAATCCACCTGTCATTCCATGAACTCCCTGCACTGGGTCAAGACCCCTAGCACGGGGAGTGGGGGGCAATTGATGGGGGCTGATTTGGCCCAACCTCGTAATTAGGGGACACTTGGACATGGTAGCATGATAGAGTGGCCGCAACTCGGTGTAATGGGCTCGTTGGGGCCCCGCCTGACAGTTCAGTACAAGTGGCAGTTCGGTATAAGTGACAGCTCAATACAGGGTGGTATTCCAATCACTCCGATCTAAAGCTCCCCCAAGTTGGGTCCACCCCAAGCTAAGGCTCTCCCGGGCTAGATCTACCCCGAGGTAAGAATACTTCGGTAACAAGTCACAAGATCGACACCTATATGTGAGCGATAACTTAGGAATGACAATTCGGATTAGATAGTTCGAGTACCCCGACCTGCCGACCTGATAGCTACCCTTAACAGCTTCCCAATCTTGTGGAACTACACTTCGTAACGCCGAGCATTACCTCCCCACCCGGTCCAAACGAAAGTGATTAACGTTAGTGGATAACGTTTACCCCTAAGTGGCACACTCCATCATAGCAGTGATTTTGGGACCGTTCCACAAAGACCGCGAGGATCCCATTAAATAAAGACCCTCCTTTTAGGGCCCCAAGGTATTGTGCTATCCACACTCTTATCTCTCTGCATTTCTCATACTTCTTCGCTAAAGATCTAACTTGATCGTCGGAGTATTCCTGCCAGGTGAGCTCCTCGGGAATTCTTCATTGCCTTGTTCGTCTTAAGTGTTGTCCGTCTCAAGTGTAATTCTTCATTACAATTATCAAACTTCAAGAAAAGTTTCAACAATAACCAAAAACTTCAGGGAGGTTTCAACAATTTACCCTAAAAATAAAGAAAAGTTAACAAGGTAAAATTAAATAATTGATAAATTACATATTCATTTATAAAGAATATGTTGGAGTCAAGTTGGGCAATGATGTCAGTACCTAGTTGTCACTTTTGTTTTTCTGGCTGCAACTCATTAGTCATTAGATATCTATTCTGGGAAGTTTTTAGTAATAAAATAAAATTTATTAAAATGAAAAAAAAAACAAGAAAGAGCTATACGAATAACAAAACAATAAAACCAACCAAACAATAACAAAACAAATGAAAATCTTCCTAAAGTTTTGTTCAGCACTATTATGGTCATGCGCTTCTTTCCTGGTTTCATGAACAATCCTGAGAGCAAACCCAAACTCTCATGAGAAGTGACACCACTTTTATGTTCAAATAAGTGAAGTTACACTATATGTTCCATTATTTGACTAATTTCAGAACTTCATTAAGAGTTTAACTCAACCTCTCTCATCATAACGGATAGCACTGTTTATATTGTGATGGGAAATTTCTCAATGTTAGTGCTAACACTCACATTACTATAAATTGTTGTTACCCATTAAACCCAATACTGATGGTTTTTTAGTTCAGGTTGGGTTACCATTACAAGTGACTAAGTAAAGGGTTTTAATCCCATCTCTTTAGTTGTCATTCTCACCAATTCTCTGGCCAATCCCTTGGTAAGAGGATCAACCAAGTTTTTACTTGACCTCACATAGGTTATAGAGATGACTCCATCTTGAATTAGTTGCCTAACAAATTCATGTCTCAGACTTACCATTGTAGGTACCACTGTAGGCTCTTGACAAAGTTGTCTCACTATCACAGTAAATGGAAATTGGAGGAATAGGACTAGGCCAAAGTTTTATATCCAATAATAAGTTCCTAATCCATTCAGCCTCTTTTCCAGCAACCGCTAAGGCTATGAATTCGGATTCCATGGTCAAGTGAGATATACAAGTTTGTCTCTTGGATGCCCAAGAGATCGCACCACCACAAAGAACGAAAATCCATCCAGAGGTGGACTTGTTATCTCCATTACTGTTAATCCAACTTACATCAGTGTACCCTTCTAGTAAGGTGGATAATCACAGTAAAATAAGCCAAGTTTCAATGTTCTCTTGAGATACCCAAGAACTCTCCCAATTGCCTTCCAGTGCTCTGCACTGGGATTACTTGTAAATCGACTAAGTTTACTTACTACAAATGCAATATTAGGTCTAGTACAAAGCATAGCATACATCAAGCTTCCTACTGCAATAGCATACTCAAGTTGTGCAATTGCTCTACTAGTATTTTCTACTAGTTTTATACTAGAATCATATGGGGTGCTATATTCTTTAAACCCTAAATGTTTAAATTTCTCAAGTACTTTCTCGATATAATGTGATTAGCTTAATGCATAGCACCTACTGTGCTTTTTAACTTTTATTCCCAATATGGTATCTACTTCTCCTAAATCTTTAATCTTGAAGATAGAGGATAAGTAGTTTTTAGTTTCATTTATAACAACCATATTTGTACCCACAATAAGCATATCATCAACATAAAGACATACAATTACTCCATAATTTTCAGTGAATTTTTAGTAAATGCATCTATTAGCACTATTATGTTTAAAACCAAAAGCTAGAATGCAAGAATCAAATTTCGCATGCTACTGTTTAGGTGCTTGTTTTAATCCATATAGTGGTTTAACCAATTTACAGACTTTCTTCTCATTTCCAAGAAGAATAAATCCTTCTAGTTGTTTCATATAAACCTCTTCATTTGAATCACCATTTAAGAAGGCAGTTTTAACATCCATTTGGTGAACAGATAAGTGATAAATGGATGCTAATTCTATGAGTGTACTAATAGAAGTTGTTCTATCCACTGGTGCATAGGTGTCAAAGTAATCAATCCCTTCCTTTTGACTAAATCCTTTGGCCACCAATCTAGCCTTAAAAGTTTGTATAGTTCTATCAGTGTTGTATTTTCTTCTAAACACCAATTTACATTTTATTGGTTTTGATCCTGTAGGCAAGTCTTCTAGTACCCTTGTGTTATTTGACATTATTGAATCCATTTCATTATTTATAACTTCCTTCCAAAATGCAGCATTTCTAGAGGTCATGGCCTCACTGTAGGTTTTTGGATCATTTTCAATGTTCAGGACAATTGGTATCTTATTCAAAATCTTCTCTCTATCTGCCTCAACCAAAAATACAATTGATTGAGTAGAGATAAAATCTGAACCTAAGTGTTTCTCTGTTCTTTGTCTTTGACTTCTTCTAGTTCCTATTGTAGGTATTACCATAGTGTCATTTCTTCTTTCAATCTCATTACTATCAATAGGTATTGAGAACTAAGTTTCTCTCTTAGGCTCTCTGTCATTTTCTGTAGATTCAGAACACAGTTTATTTTCAACTAATTCAATATCTCTAGTTACAATTATTATGTTGGACTCTAAGTCTAGAAGCTTATAAGCTTTGCTATGTTCTGCATATCCAACAAACATACCTCTCTTTGCTCTAAGTCCTAACTTGGTTCTTTTAGGATCTGGAACTCTATAATATGCTAAGCACCCCCACACTTTTAAGTATGCTAAATTAGGTTTTCTTCATGTCCATAATTCATATGGGCATTTGTTATTAATTCTACAAACAATTCTGTTATGTAAATGGCAGGCTGTTAGGAGTGTTTCCCCCCACGGGTTTAAGAGTGCATTAGCTTTTAATAACATGCAATTTATCATTTCTGTAAGTGTTCTATTTTTTCTTTATGCCAGACCATTCTGTTGAGGGGTATAAGGAGCAGAATACTGATGTACTATTCCAAAAATCTTCATAGAAAGAATTAAACTCATTTTTAAAGTATTCAACACCTCTATCACTTTTAAGGATTTTAATTTTCTTTTATAGTTGATTTTCAACTTCAGTCTTATACAATTTAAACATATCAAAGGTTTCATCCTTAGTTCTCATAAGGTAGACAAAAGTGTACCTAGAAAAATCATCTATGAATGTTATAAAATATCTCTTACCTCCTTTATTTAATACACCATTGAGTTCACAGATGTCAGAATGAATTAGTTCTAGAAGTTGAGAATTTCTCTCAACACTAGGGAAATGTTTCTTAGCCATTTTAGGTTTTACACATATCTCACATTTTTCAGTTGATTGATTACTGTAATCAATTATACAAAGTTTGCTCATGTTCTTTATGGATTTAAAATTCAAATGTGCTAATCTATCATGCCATAAAGAGAAGGAATCAACAATATAAGCAGAATTTTTTCCTTCATTAATACTTAATTTAAACACACCATTACAATCATATCCCTTTCCAACAAACATCCCATTCTTGGATAGGATTAGTTTATCGGACTCAAAGACAACTTTGAATCCCTTCTTACAAACAAGATTTACTGAGACCAAGTTCATTTTAATATTAGGAGCATGGAGAACATTCAGGAGAGTCAGTGTCTTTCCATAGGTGAAGTTAAACTCTGTGCTACCTCTTCTAGCAACTTTGGCACATGTTTGGTTTCCCATCTATACCTCCTGGCCATCAGTCACTTCTTCATATGTCTTGAACAAGGACTTGTCCTTACAAACGTGGACTGTGGCGCCTAAATCAAACCACCATTTAGAAGACAATTCTGCCATGTTGACTTCAATAATCATGGCAATTAGATTGTCTTCTACCATGTATGCAGACTTGGTTCCGCCTTTCCGATGTCGGCAAACTCGGGCATGTGCCCCTTCTTTCCACAAACATAGTAGGATCCTTTCTTATTATTACTCTTCTTGAAGTTCCCATCCTTCTTCTTTATTTGTAATATAGGGTTAGTCTTCTTTGATTCGTTTTCCACAAAATTGACATTAGAGTTCAGCATACCAGCCAGGGTCTTATCCCTACTATCACTAATTCGAGACTCTTCTTCAATACAAAGGTTTTGCTAAATTTGCTCCAAGGTAAGTTCTTCAGCCTTGTGCAGAAGCTTCTTCCTGTAATCCTTCTAAGAGGGTGGAAGTTTGGCAATGATTGGTCTCATTTGGAAAGATTCAGGAAGGATGATGTCAAGGAATCGAATTTTGTTGACTATCACCTGTTGTTCATGAACTTGATCTAGTATGGGTTTATGGTCGTCCATGGTGAAGTCAAAGTATTCTGCAATAAGATACTTATTCGTACCTACTTCTTGAACCTTGTATTTAAATTCTAGGGCCTTCCCGATTTCTTTTAGAGATGTAAGTTCCTTGTAGAAGTTGTAGAGTCGGTCTAATAAGGCATTCAATATGTGTCATCGGCACAAATGTGAGTCATCTTCTTGTTTTGCTCTTTCCTTCTTTAGTTTTTTGGAGTTTTTGTTAGTGGGTTCAGGAAGTGCTTGCAGATTCGGGGTCCAGCAGATAGTATAGTTTTAATGTGGTAAGAAAGAAGATCATCTTGTCTTGCCACTAACTAAAGTTTATTCCATCGAACTGGTCTAATCGAACAAGATCTTGATTGAAGTGATACTTGCTTCTGCCTCCACTGCAGAATAATGTTCTAAAATTGTTGGAGATATGGGGTCAATATAACTTTGGAGGAGAAGCTTTGAAGCGCATCTGAAGACACTGTTTTTAGAACGTTATTTGCCCCCACTTAGTTTCACTGAGTTTGCTGTTGGATTACATGCAAATCCATTCCCAAGATACAACAGAGCCTTGGGCGAGAATTTGCAACCAGCAAAGTAGAAGAATCTCTAAAGAAACCTTCTGTTTGACTATAGCAGACCGGACTGAGAAAGAGAGAGAGAGAGAGAGTGAATTTCAAAATTGTGTGTTTTTGGAGTCTGATTCATGCTTCTTAAATAGTTTATGCAGAGGTATGAAGAAAAGGTAGGTGCTAGTTTAAAGAAGGCACCTTGAATAGTTACAATTTCAAACATTTTGGCTATTTAAAAAGTAGTTAACAGTTAATGACTGTTAACTTTGAATTGTGCCTCTTGATCACACCTGATCGAATCTTGATCGTTGATCTCATCAACGGTGATCAACGGTCAGCATCACACCAAAACATTGTGCCTTTTGATCACCCCCAGTTTTTTAAATTTGATCAACTGCCTCTAATTCTGGTAGCTCAGCACCATTATCTAATTAATCCTCCTCTCCTATATGGTGATTAACGTAGGGGTGGAAATTGGGTGGGTTTGGGCTTAGGTTGAGTTTCAATATAACAACCTATCTAATCCGTCAATTCATTAATGGCCTATTTAAATAAAGTTAAATGGTTTCACCTAAATCCGTCTACCGGCCTAAACCGTTAACCATATAGTAACTTTAGTTTTAAGAAAATAGCTTAAAAGCTAAAACCAACTCATTTTTAACAACTTGGCGGTTAGAGAGTGGACTTATAATTTTTAACAACTGCTTATGGTTGAATCCATGTTCTCATCCTTGTCAACTTATAATTTCACCATATTGTACCAAACAATGGATCATTTTGTCATTAGAGAGTGGACTAGATACAAAAGTAAGCTTTACTGCATTTTCTTGCAAAAAGTGTTTGCTTCTAGATATTCAAACATGAAATAATTCTCTTGTAATCAGCTTCCTAAGATTTTATACTTGGTACAACATGAAATGAAATCTTATTTTTCATAGAAGAAAGTAAAGCATTATTTTCAATGTGCTTTTGTACATTCACTGGATCTCATACATAAGATGAAGGAAATCTACTAATAAAATATATAAATAGTTTAATGAAGATGATCAAATCATTATTTCAATATTGCTACAGTGATAGGAAAAGAACATTAGACCTAAGGGATGTCCTAGATTATTGCTCAACGAGGGAAATTCATGGACAATATGATATCTCTTTGCAAAGAAGACTGCTCAGATGTATCACCAACATGATAGAATTCTGAAGGTTCAGATAATAAGCTCACACTCTCTTCCTCTATCGGTTGAACCCATGGTTGTTTTCTCAACCTTTTCAAGTTTTGTAGCTCCATTGCAACTTCTTCCATAGTGGGCCTTTCTTCACCTTTTAGACTGAGGCATCTTTTTGCAACCTTAGCAACTACACAAAGTTCCTCAACATTTTTCTCATCCACAAGTCGATCTTCAATTAGTTCAAAAAGACGATTTTCATTCATTGATGAAATGAAATATGTAGCCATGTTTCTTTGTTCTTGTGGTCTTTCAAAAGAAAGAGGTTTTTTACCTGTTAAGAGCTCTACAAGAACCACTCCAAAGCTATAAACATCACTTTTCTCTGTCAATTGACTCGTGTGGAAATATTCTGGGTCCAAATATCCCAATGTCCCTTGAACCAATGTGGTTATTTGAGATTGATCCATAGGAAGTAACTTGGAAACTCCAAAATCGGAATTTTTTGCAATACATTTTTCATCTAATAATATATTTGTGGATTTGATGTCCCTATGAATGATTGGTATAGAGACTTTGGAGTGAAGATAGGCAAGTGCACTAGCAGTTTCTATTGCAATCCTCAATCGATCTTCCCATGAAAGCAAAATGACATTGTTTTGATGAATATGGTGAAAAAGGGTTCCATTGGAGATATACTCATAAACCAACAGAGGTACTTCAGTCTCTAAACAACATCCCAAGAGCTTTACCACGTTGCGATGATTAATTTGAGTTAAAATGACAACCTCATTTACGAATTGCTCCATTTGACTAGAATCCATTATTCTAGACATTTTAATGGCAACAATTTGATGATCAGGAAAAATGCCTTTGTAAACCGTACCTTGTCCACCTTGGCCTATGATGCTTTCTTCATTATAATTTTTGGTTGCCAACTTTAACTCTTCGGTTGAAAAGATTTTCAAGAGCTTTGAACCTCCATTAGATAACTGTTGTTGTAAAAGCAAACCACCATTTTGCTCAAAGTATTTCTCTTTTAATCTCATGAGTTTTCTTTTCCTTATGATGAAGTATAACCAAGAGATACAAATGAGTAATACGAAGATGCAAAGGCTTATACCTGCATACAATATATGTCAATTATTAGTTAGTGAACAGAATATCAAGAGAGAAATGGTCATACAATATAGTCATTGTTATATTGTAATTTTCTCAAGGAAGAAGGTTTCATAAATTGACTAATAACATGGCCGTTTCTCATAAAAAGAAAAAGGAAACTTGGCATAAAACTTCTAGAATCCATGCAGATTTTCTTTTTTCACTGTTGGTTTAACCCCTACAACATCCCCTATATATACGTACATACATACATATTGTGTATATAATGGGATTGGCTGAATATCTATTTGTTGATCAGCCTCCTTTTTATAGTTGCTATAGTTCGTTGTATCTCTCTCTTAGTTTTTCTTTTATAAAAATCTTCTTTTATTACCAAATATGTATAATAGATCCCATAGAATGAACATGAGAAATCCATTGTTCATGTTAATTGATGTATAATAGTTCGTTGATCAGCAGTTTTTTCTAGCCAATTAAACATGCAAAATACGAGAACCGTCTTATTTTGCTAGCCAAAATCTTGTTTGAATGTGAAATAGATCATCAAGTAACAATATTTCTAATTCACTTCCAGACTTCTAATCTAGAAAAGGAAATTTGTAATCAGCTTTTACAAAAGAAGAGCTCATAGACAAATCCAATATATTATGATTAAATGTTACATATTATGTTCTATAAAAATTATACTTTTATATCATATGGCATCTCACCAAATGTTGGGTAATTATTGGTGAGAAGTTGTGTTGTAAAAATAATAATCAGAAGGTAGGGAAATTATCAATGAACACTTTGTAAACCAAAATGTGACAGTGTTGCAGAATTGTTGTGTCGAGACTGAGAATTGCAGAGGAAAAGAGGGTTGAGTCATACCATTAGGCCACTCTCCTTAAACCACATTTGCCCCTACAAGCAGCCGAGTAAATACAAATCGGTCGTAAAGAAGGAACAGCCCACAACTACTAGTAGATGTGCACTCGTTTATCAAACCCCCACGAACCACTCAAAGATAATGCTTAGACATAGAGACAATTGATAGAAAAGGAAAATTGTGTTATTGTGTGCACTTATATGTATCCAACACTTTATTTAAGAGAGATGTATCTCTCAAAAACAATACACCTATTCGAAGAGACACAAAGAGGAAGAGATACGAAGAAAAACATTTAAAAAAGAAAATTTAAATTTAAATGGACAAACTGGTTACAAACCAAACAGTGAAAGAGAAAAATGATAGGGTGTGGCATACCCACACCCCACCCTGGCCCAATGTGATATATAGTGTTTTCCACTTATGGGTTCTACATATAGAGGAAACAAACCTACTAATATACTCAATTTTATCTCTTTACCAAATAATGTGGGACAATAACTCTTTTCTTACATGCAAGAGAAGAGAAGAGAAGAGAAAAAAGACCACCAAAAAATCAATGAGGTGAGATTCATAAAATTTTGAATCACAGTTGCATTCAATGTGGTGTTGTGTGTTAAAAGTGCAAAATATAACTATCATGCATACAGACCATCTTTCTTACCATCGCCATAAGTACCCTTTGGACAAGAGCAATTGTATGATCCAATTGTATTAGTGCAAGTTCCTATGCAAGGATAATTATTTGGATCATTGCACTCATTTACATCTGGAAAGAGAAAGACAATAGTCAAAGCATTAGCAAAAATATTATAAGTGTTGGCATATTTCGAAGACCTTCTCAAATCACAGATTCATATTGATTTTTGGATTTATTAGTAACGTTTTAATCGTCGTTATAAAATGAACGTAGTACTAATTAAGCAAGGGTAATGGCATGTAGACTTTGGAGGGAGTGGAGTAAAACTGAAATGATTCAAGTGACAGTATTAATGGCTAAACAGAATGGCTAAACATGATTCATATAACTGATCCAGTCAAATTGAGATAAGGCTTAGATGATGATGAGTCAAATAGAAAAGTATTAAATTAAATGAGAAGGTTAAATTATTCGATTATAACAGGAATCATTAGAATCTCATGGAAATAATATCATATTTATCAGCACCATGTTTATATTTTGATGACTAAAATTTATGATTCATGTATAATTTTGGGCTAGGCTTATAGTAGTTCAAGCATAGCCCAAGCTAAAATTGGACCCTGAAATTGATCGTAGTGTTGTCTCTCACAGCCTATACATGTAAATACTGAAGGAAAGGAAGAGAATATAATGAATTAGTACCTTGGCAGCCGTCGGGGAGATAAGGATTCCCTTGAAAACCTTTCTTACACTGGCAAAGATAACCGGGGCCATTTTTGGAGTGTATGCAATCGGTATTGTGCCCGCAGGCATAGTCAGTGTCTGTCCCTCCTTGTCCTTGTGCTTCCTCGCAAGAAATGTTGTTTCGAATTGCCCAGTCCAGTACTATTGGAGTTCTGAAGCCAACGTTTACAAGGTATTCCACCTCATTTCTTAAGCTCCATGGATAAGAACCATTTGAATTAAACCAGTCTTTGTCGGCCAGAAAGGCCATGCTGCATTTGCTCATATTCCAAGCAGAGTTTGTGGTAGATAGATTGCCAATACTGTGAAGTGATGCCTCAAATGAAACAAGATCTTCTGGTATTGCCGTCTGGCGGTATCCGGTGTCGTTACAGCGTATATTGGTCTTGTCCGTGTTACAATGACATAATGAAACACATTGGGACTCTTGGTCAGTGGAATCAGACATAATGGCAAGTATGTTACAACCAATAACCGTAAATTTGTTCCGGGATTTAGAGAATCTATACTCCCTAGGAATTTTGGTCTCGTAGCCTCCTCGGCTTCCCACCCTGCTCTGATAATATATCGAGGGGTATCGGTTCTCCTCCATATCACAATCGACAAAAGCCCGATAGGAGAAAGTTAATTCGCCATGTAGTGATATGTTCAACACAATTTTATCACCATACTCATCACTGTCGGGGCCATACATCATCAGTTGCGGACGATGGTCAGTGGCTGTATTGCACAACAACTTGAATTAATCTCTATAACAGCTTGGATCATCTCCAACGAGGCCAAACGGGTATGGAATGCTAACATTTCCGCATTTTCTTTGACAATCTAGCTGCTTTATCTCTGGAGATTTTGGTAAAGCAACGTCATCATCATCAGCTGTTATAAAATTAGGTAAAGGAAAACAGCCAATGCATTTTTTCCGTTTTTTTTTCAAGAGGTATTAATATTTTTTTTCCCGGCAATCTAAGTCTACAGTTCTAGACTTTATACATTAACTCCTTGCAGTTTCTACAGACACACCACCATATATGGTTTGGCATCGACCCCTTTCATGAACCCCATGTCCTTCCACGTAAACTCTAATCCCATCACTGGTGACCTTTACTGCCACAAAACCCTCCTTCGAAATACCTAAATCTGCCATGAAGAGGGATTAAGTCTAACGAGAAGGTCCTATTCCAGGACCAAGCATATTGGGAGAGGTTGATAAGGATGGAGGTGAAAACTTATAACTATTGACTATATATATATATATATATATATATATATATAGAAAATTAAAATTTGCAGGAGTAAATATATGAATTATCTAAAGAGATCTACTACCGGCGGTTCAAACTGGATATATTGTCCCTCTATTTCTTGCACCATGGGGTGGTTTAATCAGAAGTCTCTAATTGCCCCAATTGTACTAAATTTCCTATTACAGTTTTGAAGAAAACGCCAATTATCATAAATGAACACATACCTTGGCATCCAATGGGGAGATAAGGATTCCCATTGTAACCTTTCATACAATGGCAAACGTATCCACGGTGGTTGTTAGAGTAGGAACAGTAGGTGTTGTTTCCGCATGCATAATTCATCGTTTCTTTCTCACATTCTTTGTTCGCAACTAACCTGTTTACCACTGCACATTAAAAAGTAAAGCTTTTCATAAGACATATTGAAAAATCGGACTGCTACGATGACTTCAGCCGTGTTACAATACAATGTTGGGTATAAGACTAGGAACGCCAGTGTATTGAATAAAGTGATAAACCCGCCCAGACCGGACTATGGTATCATATTCGGTTCAATCTTAATTAGGTTTCGGGTTGATTCTGATTTCTGACCTACACCGTGCCCAATATAACACAGAAGAAATGTATGATGTCCTTAGGTAAGAATACCGGCATTGTTATTTGGATGGGTCAGGTCGGGCTTGCTGAACCTATTCCAATTAGTCAAGTTGGGGATCGGGTTTAGGTTGAACAAAACAATACGAAACCCGTCCCTTTGGCATCCCTACGTAAGACATAGACTAATTAGGAAATGTTGGAATGACCACATGCGCTATCAAGAGGAGTCCTTTACGGACCAATGGTTTCATCTCGTGACTTCCATGTGTGAATAACAGCAAAGCGTTTATGTTTAATATTTGTATTTAAATTTTGAAGTAAAAGAGAGAAGAATAATTGTTTGGATTTCGTAATAATAGCATACCTTCGCATCCATGGGGAAGATAAGGATTCCCTTGAAAACCATGCAGGCAATTGCAAAGATATCCAGCGCCATTTGAGCAGTTGGTGCAATAGGTGTTACTCCCACAGGCATACCCAGCCACGTCTCTTTGTGCTTCCTCGCAACTCTGGTTTCGAATTGCCCAGTCCAGTATTCAACATTGTTTCTTATGTCCCAGAGATGTGAAACTTGTGACTCAAATGAATCCTGGGCGTCGGACATAAGAACAGCCAACCCACATCTACTGATGTGGTTACGGCTCCATATGAATAAATCAAAGTCAGTAAGATCGTTTGGTATGGTTGTCTGGCAGCAACCAAAACCACCGCAAGATGAACCAGCTGTCACTTTTGTATCGTTCAAGCATGACGATAGACAGTTGACATAAAACACATTGCCCTCGTAATCACGCAACTCGCCATACGTGTCGCAACCGACTGTCATGAATCTGTTTCTGGTATTGGAGAGCCTGTATGTGTTTGGAAAAGAATAACTAATGTCATAGCCCTCCAGGTTATAATGTGCACCCGTGTAACATTTTACGCTTCCCAGAATAGAAGTCATTAGTTGATGAGCATCAAGTGATATGCTGAGAATGTTGAGGTCATCCTCCGGATCATCGCCATACAAAGTCAATTTTGGAGGGAATATGGCAGTGTTGCAGAACAACTTGAATTCATCATGTTTGTAACAGGTTGGATCATCTCCAACCTTGTATCTGGAGGGGATATGGGATGCTAATATTTCCGCATTTTCTTTGGCAGCCAACTCTTGTATCTGGAGATGTAAAAATTATTATTGTTATCATCTAGAAGTGTAAATTGGACCGTGCAGCCCGTGGCCCGGTACCATTTTGGACTAATTTGTACTGGTATGGCATGACAGTACATACGCCATGTTAGACCCAATACGATGGTCCGTGCCGTGTTGGGCCTGGGATTCAAAGTTTATAGGTCAGCACGGCACAGCACGACCAAGCAAGTAGTGCCGCCCGCAGCTTGTATGTTTGCACTGCCCAGCACGGTCCATATATGTTATTTATATATATATTTGTATATATATACATAATAATTATATATTTTATATATTTATATATAAATATATAATATATTATATAAATTATAATTATATAATAATATATAGAATATAATATATTAATAAAATAAACAAAATTTTCAATTTTATTATATTAATTTATTTAATTATTGTATAATAAGCAATTCTATACAATAAAATTCATATAAAATTAAAATTTTAAGTTACTTTTTCAATTTTCTTAAATAAATAGGCAAAAATAACTTTGGCCCAGTCCTTGGCCCGACTTAGGCCAAGGCTTGGCACACGGCACTGCACGGGGCTTGTGTTGCAGGCCATGCCGGGCCGACCCCCAAAATTTTCATAGGAGAGGGCGGCATGACCCACACTTTGCGCGAGCTGCTTGCGGATCGTGCCTACACCTCTATCATCTCAAGTAAGGATGTAGTCCTCACATAACCATCCTTAAGAAGAGGTGAGGAATCAATAAATACATTTTAAGTTGAACACAACATATTAAATATAAGAAATCACATTTGCTTCTCAAACAAAAATGTCAAAGTCTTTAATTTATTGAAAGGGAGAATTCCTGACAAGTACCCTGCACTTTGGGTATAGTGCCACTTTGGTCTCTGAATTTTAAAATGCAATAACTCAATACCTGAACTTTCAAAATTTATCAATCAAGTTCCAGTTGGCCCATTAATTATTTGTTAAGTGGCATTTCAAAAGACACAAATTCCCTTCAAGTGTTGTCTAATTTTCTTTATCAACCCTTCAAACCTTGATAAAAAAAAATGAAGAGTCCCAAATCTTTGCCTCTTTTATTCAAGAAAGTTGGGGTCACGAGAATGCCCACTAAGATGTGACTCCAACTTTCTCTAATAGAAAAGTCAAGGATTTGAGACCGTTCATTTTTAGTCAATGTTTGGATGATTGATAAAGAGAATTTGATAACACTTTAAGGGTATTTGTGTTTTTTCAATTGCCACTTAACCAATGGTTAATGGTAGAGATTGGATTGACATGTTTTAAAAGTTTGAATATTTAATTATCGCATTTTAAAATTTAGGACCAAAATGACACTGGACCCAAAATACACGATACTAATCAAGAATTTTCCCTAAATTAAAGGGATAACTTGAGTTAAACGCCTCCTTAGGCCATTGTACAGTTTGGTTCAGCGTCGAGTGGAAAAGATTCCCAATTTAGGGGATGGTGTTCATAGGGAGGGCTGGGATATATATATTTCGGCAATAGGTGGTGACGTCTAGAATAATATAAGATGCTTACCTTTATATAACCCTAATTCAATTTGAAGCATAATTGGAAGAAGGGTGAAGTCATACCTTGGCATCCATGGGGGAGGTAAGCATTCCCATGATAGCCTTGCATGCATTGGCAAATATATCCAAGGCTGTTGTTGGAGATAGAGCAGTTGGTGTTACCCCCACATGCATAATTCCTACTTCCTTTCTCACATGTCTTTTTGGCGTTTGATCCGCCCACTTCTATGAATGCAAATTAATATTTCTTAAATTAAAATTTGTTTGTTTTTCATATTAAGAGGAAATTAAAGAAGTCAGACGGCTAATATGACCAATACATGATCTGAGCAAACTGTATGGGAGATTCAAATAAATCCCCCTCTCCAACCGATCATTGATTCAGATGGGCGAAAATCATATGAGTGCTCCATGTGACATTATATAGTAGTAATTAAGGTCAGTTAAACTTTACCAAAAGAAAAGCTAACTTAATGAGATCCGGTTATGATATCATTTCTTTTAAATGCATGATAAAATAACCATTACAATTAGTGTTAAAAGCCACTGCTGCAAGATGTTATTAGTCTTAATTGATGAATGCTGCTCAGGATAAGCAAGAGACGCAGGAAGAAGAAGACCCGTCAACAACCAAGTCTCGAGATAGGAATGGCAATGGGGCGTGGTGGGGACAGGGAGTCACTCTCCATCCCCTCCCCGTCCTCTTGGAGGACAAGGTTATCCCCATCTCCATGGGGTTCTCATGATTTTTTATATTATCAAGCATTTTGTTTTTGTTTTTTTATTTTATTTAAAAAATTAAAAATAAAATAGTTAAAATTTACAATCATATTAAAAAAGATTCAACCATATTTTTAAAAATATAAAATACCCATATGCATATATATAACATATATAGCAGAGATCCCTATGGGCCGGGGATCGATCGGGGTCCCCATGGGGCAGGGAATGCTCTCCCCGTCCCTACCAAAATGGATGAAAATTTTTCCATCCCCAATCTTGAAGGGAGAAAATCATCTCTATCCCCACTTCATTCAGAGAGGGTCTCCATGGGAATCGGGGAAATGAGAAAAATTGCTATCCCTAAGCTAAATGTAAATCCTAGTTCTCTCTCCCTCTCTGTTGAAGAGTAAAAGAAAATTTTATTGAGATAAAAGAAAAAAGGGGGAAAAGAATAATATAAATGGGTCAAAGCCCGAGGCTCACTCATAAACCCAGAACGGAACACACTACTAATCAAAACAAATGGACAACAACAACAAACCAGGAAGGACAAGAAAATGTTGCTGCAGAAAGCCACATAACCAAAGGAAAATCAAAAAGACCAACAAAGACAGCCAACCTCGAAACTCTTTAACTGACCTAAGGCCCATAAACTAAGTGGGCTAGATTGACACCTTACCTCTTCCTCCTCTTCCTCTACCCCTAATTGCCTTCCATCCTCTTAGATCTTCTTTAACTGAATCATCCACATCAAATTCAACAACCCTTCTTATCTTTCTACATCCCAGAAATCCCCCAAACTTGAAAGCCTTGTGGGTTTTCGCTAAGGACTCATTGTAAAACTCTTCCTCGTCACTTTCAATTCTACCTTCAGCTCATGCCTCTCCCACTTCAGTTCATGCCTCTCCTTACTAAGCCGCTGCCTTCCTCTTACTTAGTATGTTCAAGTCCAAGTTGATAGTGGTCCCCCCCTGTCCACTTGCGGGGGGACTGATAACGATGATACTGCTGAATCAGTTACACCAGTCACTTCATCTATTCCGTGACATGAGGGATTTAGACTGTTCCATCCATTCAGTAACATGAGGGATGAGGGATCTGACGTATTCTTATCTCCCCTCTATATTCTTATCCTAAATTCCTTGTGTATTTATCTCTAATATATATAACTCCAATTGTATAGTGACACATGTACATACAGATACAAAAATATATATATATGAATATATATGTGAAGCTCAAATTGAGTAACACACAATTTTGGTATTCATTCAAAACAGTTCCTCTGTTTTTCAAATTTCACCGACCCAAGGTTCTCCACCTCTAGACTCCTAGACGGACTCACTCCTTGTCCTGATAAAGCCTGATCACCCACAGTCAGAACACCTTCTTATGAACTAGGGTCATACCTAGGAGGTGTGGAAGGAGGGTTTTCCCCCAGTGTAACCAATGTCCTAACCATTGGTCTACTACTTGAATCTTGCACCAATGCAACAACCTTGGACTTGCTAACACAGTCTGCCTCAATTCGAGAGCTCTTGACAAAGTTTAGGAGAAAGAGAAAGATAATGGGAGAAAGTTTCTGTGTCTTTCCAGCCAACAATTACAAGCAACATATATACAAAGTTCCCCCGCAAGAATATCGGCTAACAACTAGGAAACAAATCACCGACTGCTATAATTATGGTAACTAAAACCAAATTTACAGCTATCCTAAACTGGCACAAATATTATATCCTAAAATATACATGAAGATATACGATGAATCTCAATACCCCCCCCTCAAGTTGGTGCATGCAAATGGGAAATGCCCAACTTGCGAAGAAAATGTTCGAATTGTTGCTTGCCCAGAGCCTTTGTAAATATATCAGCAAGCTGCTCGGAGGTCCGGACATAGGATGGCCATATGTTCCCATTCTGAATCTCATCGCGAACAAAGTGACAATCCACTTCAATGTGTTTAGTTCTCTCATAGAAGACCGGATTCGCGGCAATATGCAAAGCTGCCTGACTATCACAGTATAATCTCATAGGATCAGGATGAGCAACTCCCAATGAGTACAACAACCCTTTCAACCATTTCATTTCACATGCAGTTGTTGCCATAGACCTGTATTCTGCCTCAGCCGATGATCTGGACACTGTATGTTGCTTCTTCGTCTTCCACGAGATTGGTGCTTGTCCCAATAAAACAAAATATCCAGTGAGAGAACATCGTGTCAATGGACAACTGGCCCAGTCAGAATCACAGTAAGCATACAATCGAAGATCACTGTCAGCTGGAAGGAAAATTCCCTGTCCCGGATTACCTTTCAAATATTGCACTACACGTAAAGCCGTCTCCCAATGCTCTTCATGGGGAGTCTGCATAAATTGAGCGAGCACATGCACACAATAGGACAACTCAGGACGAGTGATGGTCAAGTAAATCAAACGACCTACTAGTCGCCTGTAACTCTCCGGTTTTATCATCAAAGGACCATCTGCTAGTGCTAATTTATGATTTTGTTCTAAGGGAAGACCAGCTGGCTTAGCATCTAACAATCCAGTTTCTGATATGATATCCAAAGCATACTTCCGCTGACAAAGAAAAATACCTTCATGGTTTCTCGCGACCTCCACTCCTAAAAAATATTTCAAAACACCCAAGTCCTTCATGTGGAAGCATTAACTCAGATACTTCTTGAATTTCCAAATTGCATTGCCATTATTTCTAGAGATGACAAGATCATCCACATAAACCAAAATATTTAATTGTACCTGTCTACGTCGAAGCGTAAACAAAGAGTAGTCAGATTGCGACTGGGTAAAACCATACCGTTTCAAAGTTGTCGTCAGTTTAGCAAACCAGCAATGAGGGGCCTGCTTCAATCCATAGAGCGACTTTCACAGTTTGCACACCTTTCCTGGCAATGTCAAAGCAAATCCAGGAGGCATCTTCATATAGACTTCTTCTTGTAGATCTCCATGAAGAAATGCGTTCTGTACATCCATTTGATGCAATTCCCAAGTTTTAGCCGCAACAACTGCAAGGAAAGCACGAACTGTAACCATCTTTTCCACAGGTGCAAATGTTTCATTACAGTCTATCCCTTCAACCTGTTTGTTTCCGAATATCACCAAACGTGCCTTGTACCGCTCTATTGTGCCGTCTGAGTTGTATTTTATCTTGTAGACCCATTTACTTCCGAGAGCCTTTTTCCCTGATGGCAAGTCCTCCACTGTCCAGGTTCTATTATTTTCTAATGCTTCAATTTCCTTTTTCATTGCTTCTCTCCAACAAGGGTCCTTGACAGCCTCAGAATAATACTGTGGCTCATGACCAGCTGTGACAGTTGCTAAGAAAAAGTGATGTCGCAATGAAAATTTATCACAATTCACATAATGTGCTATGGGATAGGGAGTACCTGATGAGTGAGATTGGTGAGATGAACTAGCAGAAGGGCTTAGACTTTAGTTGGAACACCATGTTGTGTGTATGACGTAATCCTTGAGACGAGTGGAAGGTTGCTTCACTCTATGGCCTCGTCCAACTTGTTCACTCCCTGTATTCGTTTCTATCATAGAACCCCCCCTTACATCATGCTCCACTTCATCCTGCTCATTATTTCCACAACTATCCCCATTGCTACAACCTAGCTCTGCCGGTCTTATATCCATGACCTCACAAGTACTACCATCCCTTCCTCTTTTACTTTCACATTCTTCATCATCATACACTTCATTCTCCACCTGGGTATAATCGAGATGACTATCATTGTGTTCGACTTTTTCATCATAAACAGCATATGGAAACTCAATTTCTGAAAACACCACATCCCTTGAAACAAAGTATTCATTACTCTCCAAGTCATAAACTCTCCACCCCTTCTTGCCAAATGGATATCCCACAAAGAAACAACGTTTGGCTCCACTAGCAAACTTATCCTTGGTATGATTTAAGTTTCGTGCATAACACAGACACCCAAACGTTCGTATATGTTTGTAGCTAGGTTTCTACCCATACAACATCTCATACGGTGATTTTTCCAAAAGAAGAGTGGAGGGGGTCCTGTTGATCAAATATCCAGCTATCAAAACACATTCTACCCAAAACTCAGTAGGGAGATTAGCCTGGAATCTAAGAGCTCTGGCAACATTCAGTATGTGTCTATGTTTTCTCTCAACACGTCCATTCTGCTGCGGTGTTCCAACACATGAGGTCTGATGTATTAAACCATGCTTAGAAAAATATTCTTTCAAGCATGTAAACTCAGTACCATTGTCACTTCTAACTATCTTTACCAATTTATCATATTAGCATTCAACCATATTAAAGAAATTACGTAAAGTTTTTCCCACTTCACTTTTGTCATTAAGCAAGAAAATCCAAACGGCTCTTGGGAAATCATCAACAATAATAAAAAAATATGTGGCACCACAAGAAGCACGTACAGAGTAAGGACCCCATAAATCATAATGAATCAATTCAAAAATTTCTTTAGCATTATTTTCACTAGAATCAAATGCACCTCTTGTCTGTTTGGCTCTTAAACAAACATCACAAATTTTATTTCCACTCCCACATCTAATGTTCAAATCAGAAAAAAGTTTAATTACTTTCTCAAAGGATGACCCATTCTCTTGTGCCATAACTCATATGAAGCTTCAACCTTTGCCTTGTAAACCTTGCTTGAGCCCGCGCCCTTGAAGTAGTAAAGCCCTTCGCGTAGTTCACCCGCACCAATCACCATCCTCGAAGTGCGGTCCTATATAACACAAAATTTATTAGTGAATTGGATATTACAATTCGACTCCTCTAATAATTGCGACACAGATATTAGGTTACAATTCAAACAAGGAACATAAAGCACATTAGTAAGATTCATGTGTTTATTTAGAATGAATGTCCCTTTCTTTATTGCCATGACATGCTTTCCATCGGGCAATCCAACCAGACAACTAGTCACAGTCTTGATATCATGCAAGTGGCTCAAGTTGCCGGTCATATGGTGTGACGCTCCTGTATCAATTATCCAATTCATACCTGTCAACTTTTCATTTGTGCTGGGTTTGCAAGAATTCAAGAGATTAAGAAATGTGGTCCACTGTTCATTAGTCAAGCCACTGAATGCAGCACGATCTCCCTCAGTCGCGTAGATTGGTTCAGAAGTTTGCCCCACCGCCTATGCAGCATTCGCTCTTTGTACGCCTCCACGTCCATGACCAGTTTTGCCTTGCGCTCCTCGGCCTCGTGTTTTCCCATTTTCAGTAGATCTCGGTCAGTCTCCCCATTAGTCTGGGTAGCCGATGAGTTGAAAACAACTCTCAGCTTCATGCCCTGTTCGTCCACAGTTCGTGCACACTCCAGATTTTTCTTTTGTGTCATATCCCGTTCTTTTTGCTCCAACTTGCGCCTGCACACCAAAGCTCATCGCCTCCCTTTTTTCTTCTTTGCCACGGGTCATGGTTCTCAGGCACTCCTCTTGTATCACCATGGCATAGGCTTTGTTCAAACTCGGCAGCAGATCGGTGCCCAGAATATTGGAACGCATTGTTCCATACACTGCGTCATCCAAGCCCATCAGAAATTGATGGACTCTTTCTTCCTCTTATCTCTTCTCCAGCTTCGCAGCGATGTTACAGTTGCAGCCTACACAAACGCACGTTGGGATTTGCTCGTTATTAGCAAGCTCTTCCCATATTTGTTTCAAGCTCTGGTACCATGACAAAGTTTAGGTGAAAGAGAAAGATAATGGGAGAAAGTTTCTGTGTCTTTCCAGCCAAGGATTACAAGCAACATATATACAAAGTTCCCCCACAAGAATATCGGCTAACTACTAGGAAACAAATCACCGACTCCTATAATTATGGTAACTAAAACCAAATTTACAGCTATCCTAAATTGGCACAAAGATTATATCCTAAAATATACATGAAGATATACGGTGAATCTCAATAGCTCTCTAAATTATCACGTCTAAATCATCACCACAACATCCTTAGACTTACACCAGCGCAACACCACATAGTTCAATCGTCTCTCAGTCATTCTCTTGCAGGCCAGCTTCAAGTTTGCTTTTTTGCAAGCCATATTTGAATGAAATAAGCTTCTTAGATTTCTAACCAGAGTGATCGAGAGTCTTGCTATTCTAGAGTTAATTACAAGCTTCAATCTCTCCGAAATTATAGAATTACAGTCATTCTCTCTCAGAGCTTTTGAAACTAGGCGAAAATGCTCTTAATTTCACATAGAATTGATTTGAAGTGATGTTATCGGGTTTTAGGACGGATTTCCCTAAGACCCCCCCCCTCTCTACCCGTTTTTATTAGTCTGGAGGAAACTGGGAATGCAAGTTTCCCATGGTTTCAGGACTTCAAGCAACCCCAAACTAAACTGAAAAAACAAAGATTACAAAGTTAAGATTAGAAGAAACAATAGCATGGGAGACTCCTCAAATGTAATCCTTAGAAGAGTTTTTTAGCAGTTAAAAAAAGTTCAAATGAAGCTTGGACGAACTATTGAATTGGGGTGATTGTTTCTGGATTCAAATCTTCAATTTGAAAATAGGGAAAGTAGATTTGAGGTTTGACCTTTAAAGTTGTTGTGGTTTTAGGTAAAAGGAAGCATTACAAAGGCTGGAAAATGCTCCTTATTCCCTCTTTTCGTCCTCTCTCTCTCTAGATCTCCCTCTTCTTTCCTTGAGATCGAGTTCGATCAATATTTATAGAGGAAGGGAGAGGAAGAGGTCTACAATTAATCCAATCATAAGGCTTAGGTTTGAAAAGGGCTTTTACAAGAAAATGGACAAAGATTTTTTAAGGAAAAAGGTGCTTAGTCAACCTTTTCGCTTTGGTGAAATATTGTTTTCAATTTGGGGGTGGTTTTCACGGGTTTTCTGTGTCTAATGGGAGCTTGGGACTTACCTGTCATGGCAGTCTCGTATTTGTGGTTGTCAATGGCAAAAAATGTAAATTTGTTGAACTTTTAAATGTGGTTTTATCCTTTAAGTGGAGTACCTTTGGGCTTTTAGGTTTTTTGGGACTATTAGGCTCAATGTCATTGATCCAGTATTTTAATGAGTCAAGAATGGGTCTAACATCAACCATCACCTTCTAAGGTTTTAGGTTAGGACAGATGACATGGCAATTTAATCAGGTGCATTGAAATGGGTTCTTTTTAGATTAATGGTCAGATAGATAAATTCGGTCCTAAAATTTGGAATGTTGGGGGATTTTCTAGTTTTCAAAACATAGTGGTGATGTCTTGTTGGTTAAATAGGGCCAGGATGATGAAGATTTATGGCTGACAAGTTTGGATCAACGTGATTTGCTGAAATAAAATCTTTGTTTACTAAAGAGTCAAACGGAGGAATTTTGCGATAGAATTTGGTGAGTAGGCACTTTTGATCATCCTGAGTCTGATGGAAGCTATAAATCTTTGATTAGAGGTGTTGATTAATAGATTTAGTTCAAATCATGGTCTTACCTTATAGTTTATCATTCAACAAGAGGGTTTGAAATGGAATCTTACTTTTTCAACGGTCAAATAGGGGAATTTGGTTATAAAATTTCTCGTGCTAGGGTTTTTTGGGAATCTGAATATAGTGGTGAGATGTGATTGGTCAAATAAAATTAGGATGATGGATGATAATTTCTAATTAATGAGATTTGTTTAAATAGGACGTAGGCTTGATGGTGGGTCAAACGGGAGAATTTTGGGAAGAAATTTGGTGGGTAGACACGAATTAAGGTGATTGTAGTGGATGGTTCTGATCTGAGAAAGAAATGGTTAAGCTTCGTTTTCTACTTCTAGTTGTGCAAGGTCATTAGAATGGAATTTTGCAACTTTTAAGGTAGATCATTGTAGACTTGTAGTGAGGCTTGCTATTTGATTGTATCGTAATGATCTCGAGGCAATGGGTGTCTTAGATTTGATTTTGAGGAGTTGGATTTTGAATGTCATATAAATCAAAGCCGTTAAAAAAGAAAGTTGGCATGATGAATGGTGTATCTTTGGAGTTTAGTCATGAAAATTAATGTGTAACTAAGTTCTAGTTTGTTAAGTTTGTAAGTGATGTTTGGTTGGATGTTTGATGTTGATCTCAAGGTTCTTATTTGTCTCATGGGTTGTGGTAAAAGAGAGTAATTTCGGATTCTGGAAAACCTCAAATAGATCTGGTTGTATTTCCATGTTTTGGGGTCTAAAAGGAAAAGACAAAGAGGTAGAGTCAAAGGGCCGAGCAAAGGGTGCTAATAGTCATACACTATAGGTGGGCTCAAATTACCAAGTACCACCCAAGAAGAACAGATGATGAAGTGAAGAACTTTCGGAACTCGAGCATAAAAAAAAGGCTTACCTCTAGTGCTATTATTTATGCTTAGAGACTCAATACAAAAGATGAAAGGTATTTTTGTCTTTTTATATGATACTTAGCGTCCCTTAATGGTTTTTGATTAGCTTAACAGAAGGTTAGGTACAATAGCGACACGATTTGAAATTTGGATACTAACTCGACACAATCCTTAAAGTACATGGTAATGGCTTATTAACACCAATATGATAGCAAATTAAAACAAAATTAATCTACATTAATCATACTAGGAATGCATCACAAATGTCACTATGTATCCAAATAGGCTCAGGTCTTTTATGTTATTAGACACAGGGTTTCGACGTCATATCCAAGTAAACCTTGTTCTACAAAGGGTAAATTCTTTAAACTACCCATATGGTTTAGCTAATTGACTAAGTGCACCCTTACTGTTTGAAAATTGGTTGTTACTACCCTTACTGTTTCTGACAATTGTCTAGCTCTACCCTTACCGTTAATTCTCTATCAAAAACCGTTTACACATGAGTTCACCTGTATTATTTAATGTTACATAATACCCAAATTACCCTTTGCATTCTCTCCGGGGGTGTTATGAGCACCCACACCACATGGCAGTAGTTGAGGCAGCAGCGCGCACACGACAGGCACCGCACGGCAGCGGCACCATCAGTCGCGCGCAGCACCGCGTGCACGCACCGCGCGGCAGCGGCACCGCGCGCACGCACCGCACAGCCGCGGCGCCACGCGCCGCGTGCAGCACCGCGTGTGGCAGCGGCACCACGCGCAGCATCGCGCGCGCCGCACGGCGGCGGCACCACGAGTCGCACGCACACACACCAACAGCAGCAGTAGAGTGGGGCCCACACGACAGCTCATAGGGTGGGCCCACCCTTATCCTGACACGACAAGAGGACGCGCCTTATCCCTTATCCATTATCCCATTCTACCTTATCTTATCCCCTATTCTTAGAAGGAATTGTAGTACCATTAAAAGTAAGTAGTCTAATTAGAGGTAGGAGTTTGAGTCCATTTAGGACTAACCTAGCCGAATCCAACAAGGAACCCTCCTCTTGTAATCTCCTATTTAAGGAGACGCTATTATTGAATGAGGATATCGAATATTCAGTCAAGAAAGAGAGTAAAGGAGAGTTCGGTGATCTCTTGGACAAATCACCCCTGAGATAGTCAAAATAGGGCCTGTACGCAAGGCCAAGGGCAAGGAAAGATCTGAGGTTCCAGCGGTGGAGCGACCCGTGATGCGATCCTACGCTCGGGCCCATAACATCTTGGTATTAGAGCCAACCGTCATGGGGGAACAGGAGCCACTGTCTTTCAGAGTCCATGAACTGGAGCATAGGCTCGTAGAAACCAGTATGGAGGTCCGAGAGGTCAAAGATGACGTCCGGAAGCTGCGTCGCCTGTTAGAAGCGTTCCTCTCCAACAAAGAAAAAAACTCGGAGGGACTAGCCTCTACCAGCAGTCGCCGCATGGACGGGACAGAATCAACCAACGAACATCAAGCCACAGCACCGATGACTGCAGTTGTCCCCAAGTACAGCCGGCTTGAATTTCCATCTTACGACGGCACCGGAGACCCATTAGGTTGGTTGTACCGCTGCGAGCAGTTCTTCTGCAACCAGCGCACGGATGACAGAGACAAGGTCAGCCTAGCAGCCTTCCACCTTACGGAAGAGGCACAACTCTGGTTATATCGCGTGGAGCAAGAAGAATCCGGGCTCAGCTGGGAGCAGTTCAGGTCCTATTGCCTCCTTAGGTTTGGACCCCCGATGACGAGCAACCCGTTGGGTGAGCTAATCAACCTCAAGCAAATGGGAATCGTGGCTGAATATCAACGCCAGTTCCAAACCTTGCTTGCCAGAGTGGCCACGGTCAGACCAGATCAGCAGGTGGACATGTTCACAGCAGGGCTGATAGAACCCTTAAGGGTGGACGTAGAGATGCAGCACCCCCCAAATCTGGTTACGACAATGAACCTCAGCCGCGCCTTTGAACGAAAGATGCAGCTTACTCAGGGACCCTTTAGCATTAGACGGCCAGCCACGACTTCGGCACCGTCAAGGTCAGCGGGAGTGTCTACCCCTGCGCCCAACAGGGAGCAGGGGACCCACACTGGTAACCCCCCCAGATCAGTATCACAAACAGGGAGCAGCAGGGTGTCACCCCCCATCCGGCGTCTGTCCCGAGCCGAGATGGCAGAACGGCACGCGAAGGGGCAGTGCTTCAATTGCGATGATCTATACTCCGTAGGGCATAGATGCAAGAAACTATTCTGCCTTCTAGTAGACGAGACTGAAGAGGATGAGGAAGAGCCATCACCAACTGAACCCGAGATCTCACTTCACGCAATCACGGGGATCAGAACCTCCCAGACGATGCAACTAAGGGCACTAGTGACGGGGAAACCCGTGCGCATTCTGGTAGACTCCGGACGCACCCACAATTTCATCAGCAATCAGGCGGCCCGCAAGTTAGAGTTGCCCATGGAAGTCAGGCCACAACTACAGGTAGCCGTGGCGAACGGGGAAAGAGTCCACAGCCCCGGTATCTGCAAGAACACTAGGATTCAGGTTGAAAAAGAATCCTTCCAAGCAGATTTATTTGTACTGTCCTTGGACGAATTTGACATCGTCCTAGGTGTCAAATGGCTGATCACGCTAGGCCCAATCCTGTGGGACTTCGCTGCCCTGACCATGACCTTCCAATTAGATGGCAAACTGGTTACTTGGCAGGGAACCCGGACAAGGACCAAGACACAACTGCATGCACTCCAGGGGGAGAATTCACGCACAACGGATGTGGAGAGACTTCTCACTGATTACTCGGCCATTTTCCAAGAACCCAAGGGCTTCCCACCTCCTAGAGCCTGCGACCACCGGATCCCTCTAATTGTAGGGTCAGACCTGGTCGTTGTTTGGCCCTATCGCTACCCCCACCGACAGAAAGATGAGTTAGAGAAGCAATGCGCAGATATGCTACAGCAGGGGATCATTCGGCCCAGCCACTCCCCTTTTTCCTCCCCAGTTCTGTTGGTGCCCAAACAGGATGGGACTTGGAGATTTTGTGTAGACTATAGGGAACTCAATAGCCAAACCGTCAAGGACAAGTTCCTGATCCCCATCGTAGACGAATTATTGGACGAACTCCATGACGCACAATTCTTCTCGAAATTAGACCTCAGGTCAGGCTACTTCCAGGTCAGGATGTCTTCCACAGATGTAGAAAAGATAGCCTTCAGGACGCATCATGGCCATTTCGAGTTCCTAGTTATGCCATTCGGCCTCTGCAATGCCCCTTCCACATTCCTGGCCCTGATGAATGAAGTCTTCCACTCCCACCTCCGTAAATATGTACTGGTCTTCTTCGACGACATCTTGGTCTATAGCAAGACGTGGGTGGAACACATTCAACACCTGCGGGTCGTGCTCGAGCTCCTAAAGCAGCACCGACTCTTCCTTAAAAGATCCAAGTGTTCCTTTGGAGAACACCAAGTCCTTTACCTTGGACATGTAATCAGCGGGCAAGGTGTAACTGTGGACAGCTCCAAGATTCAGGCCATTAAGGACTGGCCCTGGCCACAGTCCGCCAAGGCCCTCCATGGGTTCCTAGGGCTAACAGAGTACTACCGAAAGTTCGTACAGAATTATGGCCTGTTAGCAGCCCTGCTTACCAACCTGCTCAAGAAAAATGCCTTCCACTGGGATAGCACAGCCGATGCAACCTTCGTAGGCCTAAGGGAAGCCCTCTCTTCCACACCAGTCCTCCAGCTACCAAACTTTGATCTTGAGTTCACAGTCGAGTGTGATGCTTCCGACACGGGCATAGGAACCATCCTTCAACAGCAAGGGAACCTGATAGCCTTCTTCAGCCGCAAGCTAGCTGACTGCCATCTCAAATTACTTGCCTATGAACGCGAGCTCATTGGCCTAGCCAAGGCAAACACTGGAGGCCGTATTTGTGGGGCAGACCCTTCGTCGTCAAAACAGACCACTATAGCCTCAAATACTTGCTGGAACAACGACTGACCACCTCCCCACAACAACATTGGGTCAACAAGCTTCTAGGGTTCGACTTCCGAGTGGACTATAAGGCAGGATCCCTGAACCGTGCAGCGGATGCCCTGTCCCGACAAGAAGAAGATAGTATGCTCCTCCATGCGATCTCCCAACCACGAGCCACCCTGCTAGAAGACATTCGGAACACACTGCCACAGTCATCAGAATGGAACAACATAGTCCAACAAATACAGTCGGGGTCTGCTAACCCGAACTGGTCTCTCCATGATGGGTTGGTATTTTACAAAAAGAAGATCTACCTACCCGCTGATTGCCCCCTCATCCCCTCATCCCCTCCATCATCGCCAGCATACACCACTCGATACACGAGGGCATTCAAAAAATGCTGCATCGCATTCATGCTGACTTCCACTGGCAAGCTATGAGGGCCTCGGTACGGGACTTTATCCAGAACTGTACAGTGTGCCAACAGCAAAAATGGGAAAATCTGCACCCCACAGGCCTGCTCCAACCCCTCTCCCTCCCAACGCAGATCTGGGCCGACATTGCCATGGATTTCATCGAAGGGCTTCCCAAAGTCGAGGGGAAGTCAGTCCTGTTCGTGGTAGTGGATCGGTTCTCCAAATATGCTCACTTCCTCCCTTTATCCCATCCTTATACCGCAGTCTCGGTCGCCCATACCTTCTTCACCCACATTTTTCGCCTACATGGACTCCCTGAATCCATCGTCAGCGACCGGGACCCGATCTTCACAAGCACATTCTGGAAGGAGCTCTTTAGGTTACAAGACACGGCCCTCGCCTTCTCCTCAGCCTACCATCCACAGTCAGACGGCCAAACAGAGGTGGTGAACCGGACAATTGAGATGTACCTTTGTTGCTTTGTGGGGGACCAGCCGCGCCGCTGGGTGGAGTACCTCCCATGGGCTGAATACTGCTACAATACATCCTATCACTCCTCCCTTGGAATGACTCCCTTTAGAGTTGTGTACGGTCGAGATCCTCCACGCCTCCTGTCCTACGAGCCAGGCTCAACGCGGCAGGAAAAAGTGGACCGCAGCCTCCAAGCTCGTGATGCCCTCCTGGCCGAAGTCTCCTTGCGCCTACAGCAGGCATAGGCACGTATGAAACATGCCTACGATCAGCACCACCGCGAAGTCACCTTCGAACCAAGGCAGTACGTTTGGCTAAAACTCCGACCATACAGGCAGCTGTACCTCAGGAACCGGGGGCCCCCTAAGCTGGCCCCCAAATTCTACGGGCCCTTCAAGATTCTAAGGAAGATAGGGAAGGTAGCTTATCAACTCGAGTTCCCGGAGCACAGCAGGATCCACGACAGCTTCCATGTATCCCTCTTAAAGCTTTATGTTGGCACCCCTCCCGACCATGTGCCTCCCCTACCCCACTTGCAGGAGGGCAGACCTATACTCCAGCCCCGTGCCCTCATCCGATCCCGCATCCATCAAGGCACCTTCGAGGTATTAGTCGAATGGGAGGGACTACCCCCAGCAGAGGCGACTTGGGTTCCCTGGACCGACCTCCACAACGCTTATCCAGACCTCGAGCTTGAGGACAAGCTCGTAGTCCAGGAGGGGAGTGATGTTATGAGCACCCGCACCACATGACAGCAGTTGAGGCAGCAGCGCGCACACGATAGGCACCGCACGGCAGCGGCACCATAAGTCGCGCGCAGCACCGCGCGCACGCCCCGCACGGCCGCGGCGCCACGCACCGCGCGGCAGCGGCACCATGCGCGCCGCGCGGCAGCGGCACCATGAGTCGCGCGCACACACACCAACAGCAGCAGCAGAGCGGGGCCCACACACAGCTCATAGGGTGGGCCCACCCTTATCCGGACACGACAAGAGGACGCGCCTTATCCCTTATCCCTTATCCTATTCTCCCTTATCTTATCCCCTATTCTTAGAAGGAATTGTAGTACCATTAAAAGTAAGTAGTCTAATTAGAAGTAGGAGTTTGAGTCCGTTTAGGACTAACCTAGCCGCATGGATTTGAGCCGTTTGAGATCTCTCACAAAAGCAGGGGAAGAAACTCTCGGTTTACAGATTGAAGTGCATGGGGTATGGTACTTTGGTAGATTAGAAGGTTAGAAGGATGTGAAAAGAAGAAAACGTATGTATTTTCGAAAGTAGGGAACAAAGAGAGAAGGAATGAAACAATTTTACAATGTTTCTAAAACTTCTACAAGTGTTTTTGGGAAATTTCCCAATATAATAGTTATTGAATTTCAAATTGGGACTTGACATCTAGCTTAATATGTGGGTTATTAAGTTAGGGAAAGGGAAGAAAGGAGAGAGAGTGAACGAGAGAGCTGGGAAGGGATTAAAAGAAGGAGAGATCGTGAAGTAGAAATGAAAGATGGGGAATGTGAGAAGGAAAGGGCTGTTGATATGGCCATTATCACTATATAATATAATAAGTATTGATATTTTTTAATATTTGTATTTAAATTTTGAAGTAAAAGAGAGAAGAATAATTGTTTGGATTTCGTAGTAATAGCATACCTTGGCATCCATGGGGAAGATAAGGATTCCCTTGAAAACCATGCAGGCAATTGCAAAGATATCCAGCGCCATTTGACGAGTTGGTGCAATAGGTGTCACTCCCACAGGCATACCCAGCCACGTCTGTTTGTGCTTCCTCGCAACTCTGGTTTCGAATTGCCCAGTCCAGTACTATGGAAGTCCTTATCCCAACGTTAAGAAGGTATTCAACATTGTTTCTTATGTCCCAGAGATGTGAAACTTGTGAGTCAAATGAATCCTGGGCGTCGGACATAAGAACAGCCAACCCACATCTACTAATGTTCCATGTGTATTCGAAGTCGTTACGGCTCCATATGTATGCATCAAAATCAGTAAGATCGTTTGGTATGGTTGTCTGGCAGCAACTAAAACCACCGCAAGATGAACCAGCTGTCACTTTTGTATCGTTCAAGCATGACGATAGACAGTTGACATAAAACACATTGTCCTCGTAATCATCCAATTTGCAATACGTGTCGCAACCGACTGCCATGAATCTGTTTCTGGTATTGGAGAGCCTGTATGTGTTTGCAAAAGAATACCTAATGCGATGACCCACCAGGTGTCCATCTATGTAACATTTGACACTTCCCAGAATGGAAGTCGTTAGTTGATGAGCATCAAGTGATATGTTGAGAATGTTGTGGTCTTTCCCCGGATCATCGCCATACAAAGTCAATTTTGGAGGGAAGATGGCAGTGTTGCAGAACAACTTGAAGTCATCATGTTTGTAACAGGTTGGATCATCTCCAACTAGACCAAAGGGATATAGGATGCTAATATTTCCGCATTTTCTTTGGCAGCCAACTCTTGTACCTGGCGATGTCAAAATTATTATTGTTATCATCTAGAATTTTCCCGTGGCCTGGCACGACTTTGGACTAGCTCGTACTGGCATGGTAAGACAGTACATACGTCGTGTCAGACCTGATACAATGGTCCGTGCTGTGCTGGGCCTGGGGTTCAAAGTCCACGGGCCAGCACAGAACAGCACGATCAAGCAAGTAGTGCCACCCGCGGCTTGTATGTCTGCACTGCCCAGCACGGTCCAATTTTATTATAGTATATAATATATTAATAAAATAAATAATTTTTTTAATTTTATTATACTAATTTATTTAATTATTGTATATATAAGCAATTGTAAACAATAAAATTCATATAAAATTAAAATTTTAAGTTATTTTTTCAATTTTCTTAAATAAATAGGCAAAATTAGCTTTGGCCCAGTCCTTGGCCTGACTTAGGCTAAGGCTTGGCACACGGCAGGACACGGGCCCGCCCGGGCTTGTGCTGCAGCACGGTCCAATTTCATAAGAGAGGGCGGCACGACCCACACTTTACGCGAACCACTTGCAAGTCGTGCCTACACCTCTATCATCTCAAGTATGGATATAGTCCTCACATAACCATCCTTAAGAAGAGGTGAGGAATCAATAAATACATTTCAAGTTCAACACAACATATTAAATATAAAAAATCACATTTGCTTCTCAAACAAAAATGTCAAAGCCTTTAATTTATTGAAAGGGAGAATTCCTGATAAGTACCCTGCACTTTGGGTATAGTGCCACTTTGGTCCTTGAATTTTAAAATGCAATAACTCAATACCTGGACTTTCAAAATTTATCAGTCAAGTTCCAGTTGGTCCATTAATTATTTGTTAAATGGCATTTCAAAAGACACAAATTTCCTTCGAGTGTTGTCTAATTTTCTTTATCAACCCTTCAAACCTTGATAAAAAAAAATGAAGAGTCCCAAATCTTTGCCTCTTTTATTCAAGAAAGTTGGGGTCACGAGAATGCCCACTAAGATGTGACTCCAACTTTCTCTAATAGAAGAGGCAAGGATTTGAGACTGTTCATTTTTAATCAATGTTTGGAAGATTGATAAAGAGAATTTGATAACACTTTAAGGGTATTTGTATTGTTTCAATTGCCACTTAACGAATGGTTAATGATAGAGATTGGATTGACATGTTTTGAAAGTTTGAATATTTAATATTCACATTTTAAAATTCAGGACCAAAGAGGCACTGGACCCAAAATACAAGATACTAATCGAGAATTTTCCCTAAATTAAAGGGGTAACTTGAGTTAAACGCCCCCTTAGGCCATTGTACAGTTTGGTTCAGCGTCGAGTGGAAAAGATTCCCAATTTAGGGGATGGTGTTTATAGGGAGGGCTGGGATATATATATTTCGGCAATAGGTGGTGACATCTAGAATAATATAAGATGATTACCTTTATATAACCCTAATTCAATAGTGAAATTTGAAGCAAAATTGGAAGAAGGGTGAAGTCATACCTTGGCATCCATGGGGGATGTAAGCATTCCCATGATAGCCTTGCATGCATTGGCAAATATATGCATGGCTGTTGTTGGAGATAGAGCAGTTGGTGTTATCCCCGCATGCATAATTCCTACTTCCTTTCTCACATGTCTTTTTTGCGTTTGATCCGCCCACTTCTATGCATGCAAATTAATATTTCTTAAATTAAAATCTGTTTATTTTTCATATTAAGAGGAAATTAAAGAAGTCAGACGGCTAATATGACCAATAGATGATCAGAGCAAACCGTATGGGAGATTCAAATAAATCCCCCTCTCCAACCGATCATTGATTCAAATGGGCGAATATCATATGAGTGCTCCATGTGACATTATATAGTAGTAATTAAGGTCAGTTAAACTTTACCAAAAGAAAAGCTAACTTAATGAGATCCGGTAATGATATCATTTCTTTTAAATGCATGATAAAATAACCATTAGTGTTAAAAGCCACTGCTGCAAGATGTTATTAATCTTAATTGATGAATGCTGCTCAGGATAAGCAAGAGGCACAGGAAGAAGAAGACCCGTCAACAACCAAGTCTCGAGATAGGAATGGCAATGGGAAGTGGTGGGGACGGGGAGTCACTCTCCATCCCCTCCCCGTCCTCTTGGAGGACAAGGTTATTCCCATCTCCATGGGGTTCTCATTATTTTTTATATTGTCAAGCATTTTGTTTTTGTTTTTTTATTTTATTTAAAAAATTAAAAATAAAATAGTTAAAATTTACAATCACATTAAAAAAGATTCAACCATATTTTTAAAAATATAAAATACCCACATGCATACATCTATAAAATATATTAGCAGAGATCCCTAGTGGCCGGGGATCAATTGGGGTCCCCGTGGGGCAGGGAATGCACTCCCCATCCCTATCAAAATGGATGAAAATTTTTCCATCCCCATTCTTGCAGGGAGAAAATCATCCCTATCCCCACTTCATTCACAGAGAGTCCCCATGGGAATTGGGGAAATGAGAAAAATTGCCATCCCTAAGCTAAATGTAAGTCCTAGTTATCTCTCCCTCTCTCTTCAAGAGTAAAAGAAAATTTTATTAAGATGAAAGGAAAAAGGGGGAAAAGAATAATACAAATGGGTCAAAGCCCGAGGCTCACTCAAGAACCCAGAACGGAACACACTACTAATCAAAACAAACTGACAACAACAACAAACCAGGAAGGACAAGAAAACGTTGCTGCAGAAAGCCACATAACCGAAGGAAAATCAAAAAGACCAACAAAGACAGTGATAGACGCTTGGCCCATGCAGGTGTGTGACGTGGCATAGGGAGAAGAGCAGCAGATTTCCTCCATTTTCTCTTCATTTTCTTGTTAGTTTATTTCTGTTCTATTTCCTTGTAACTAGGAATAGGTCAATAAAGCCAAGGTGTTGGCCTTAGGAAGTAGTCAATTTGGTTAAGTAGTTATTACTTAAGAATAGGTCAAGTTGTTAGTGGTTAAGTAGTTATGTTCCTATGGCTTAGGGATAGGCTAACTACTAGAGAACCTAATCCCTTAATCAATGGCTATGTTAGTGAAAAGAAGTTGAGAATTTTCTGTATTTAAACACCACTCATCCAACATGGGAGGGGAGTTGGAAGTTAATAAAATCTTGTGGTCTTATTCTCACCCTAAGCAAAATACTCTATCACTCTAGCTTTGACTGGGACCTATCATTGGTATCAGAACTAGGCACCATGGCTACTAACAAGGAGAGAATTGAGAGCTTAGAGGCTGGACTTGGAGGCGGGAGTAGCTGATAAGTTCCATCAGCTAGAAGATGCCATCAACAAATTATCGGAAGCTCTACTCTCCAACCATGCTACATCGACTGCCAATAGCCTTGAATTTAAGGCAAATTCTCCTACCGGGCGTTCTCGCAACATGAGAAAAGAATCTCGAGACAACTCCGAAGTGGGACGACAACTGTTCTCTTCCAAACTAGCCAAATTGGAGTTTCCTCGATTTGCGGGAGATGACCCCACTGAATGGTTCACAAGAGTAGATCAATTTTTTGAATACCAAGGCACTCTTGAATCCCACAAGGTGTCCTTGGCTTCTTTTCATTTAAAAGGCGAGGCTAATCAATGGTGGCAATGGTTGAGAAGATCCTATAAGGAAAAAGGCAAAGAGGTGACATGGGAAAATTTTCAAGAGGAACTTTGGGCAAGATTTGGTCCTACCGAATGTGAAGACTTTGACGAAGCATTGTCAAAGATTACACAGGTGGGCTCCTTACGTGATTATCAAAAAGAGCTCGAACGACTGGGAAATCGGGTACAAGGGTGGAATCAAAAGGCATTGGTAGACAACTTTATGGGAGGTCTTAAAATTGAAATAGCATATGAGATTCAAATGTTTAAGCCAAAATCCTTAAACGCTACATGTCAATTCAATAGGACCACTATCGACTCTTCTCCAACGAAACTGAAGTCTGCTTCACCAATGAAACAACTCACTTGGACGGAGATGCAAAGGAGGCGTGCTCAAGGCCTTTGTTTTAATTGCGATGAAAAATTTGTACCGGGGCACAAATGCAAAGGGCGGCAGTTGCTGTTGCTTGAAGGAAATTATGACGAAAGTGAGACAGATGACGAAGAGGGAGATCACACCAACCTTCGACGAGCTATGGAACAGATACATCAAATTGGACCTTGAGGACAAGGTTCCTCTAAAAGACGGGGGCAATGATAGACGCATGGCCCATGCAGGTGTGTGACGTGGCGTAGGGAGAAGAGTAGCAGATTTCCTCCCTTTTCTCTTCATTTTCTTGTTAGTTTATTTCTGTTCTATTTCCTTGTAACCTGTACATAGGAATAGGTCAATAAAGCCAAGGTGTTGACCTTAGGAAGTAGTCAATTTGGTTAAGTAGTTATTACTTAAGAATAGGTCAAGTTGTTAGTGGTTAAGTAGTTATGTTCCTATGGCTTAGGGATAGACTAAATACTAGAGAAGCTAATCCCTTAATCAGTGGCTATGTTAGTGCAAGGAAGTTGAGAATTTTCTGTATTTAAACACCACCCATCCAACATGGGAGGAGAGTTAGAAGTTAATAAAATCTTGTGGTCTTATTCTCACCCTAAGCAGAATACTCTATCACTCTAGCTTTGATTGGGACCTATCAGACAGCCAACCTCGAAACTCTTTAACTGACCTAAGGCCCAAAAACTAAGTGGGACAGAGTGACAACTTACCTCTTCCTCCTCTTCCTTAACCCCTAATTGCCTTCCATCCTCTTAGATCTTCTTTAACTGAATCATCCACATCAAATTCAACAAGCCTTCTTATCTTCCTACATCCCAGAAATCCCCCAAACTTGAAAGCCTCGTGGGTTTTCACTAAGAACTCATTGTAAAACTCTTCCTCGTCACTTTCAATTCTACTTTCAGCTCATGCCTCTCCCACTTCAGCTCATGCCTCTCTTTACTAAGCCGCTGCCTTCCTCTTAGTTTACTATGTTCAAGTCCAAGTTGATAGTGGTCCCCCCTGTCCACTTGCAGGGGACTGATAACGGTGATACTGCTGAATCAGTTACACCATTCACTTCATCTATTCCGTAACATGAGGGATTTAGACTGTTCCATCCATTCAGTAACATGAGGGATGAGGGATCTAACATATTCTTATCTCCCCTCTGTATTCTTATCATAAATTCCTTGTGTATTTATCTCTAATGTATATAACTCCAATTGTATAGTGACACATGTACATATAGATACAAAAATATATATATGAATATATATATATATGTGAGTCTCAAATTGAGTAACACACAATTTTGGTATTCATTCAAAACAGTTCCTCTGTTTTTTAGATTTCACCCCAAGGTTCTCCACCTCTGGACTCCTAGACGGACTCATCCCTTGTCCTGATAAAGCCTGATCCCCCACAGTTGGAACACCTTCTTATGAACTAGGGTCATCCCTAGGAGGGTTTTCCCCCAGTGTAATTGACGACCTAACCTTCTACTTGAATCTTGCACCAGTGCAACAACCTTGGACTTGCTAACACAGTCAGCCTCAATTCGAGAGCTCTCTAAATTATCACGTCTAAATCATCACCACAACATACTTAGACTTACACCAACGCAACACCACATAGTTCAATTGTATCCTTTCATACTCGAAATAGGCCTTCCATTGTATTCTCCTCCTACCACGTTTTGTGACAACCTCATGCACAGTTTGGAAGGATTCTTACAGCTAATCCAGTGCTCCATTCTCGATCCATTTTTATTTGGAGTTTAGTTTGTTGCTTCCGCTGATCTACTAGTGGAATTTAGCCTATAACAAGCTTCTTGTGTTTTTTCCGGACGTAATCTTCAGTGGTTAGTTTTCTCCCAACTAAACAGAAAAAGACAAAAATGTAGGTTCTCGGGCTTCCAAGCAGCCAACAGCCTACGCAGAAAAATGCACCAAACAGGGCCTTGATGATTAAGTAATTGTTAAAAGAAGTACTTGTACTATATTAACAACCACTTAAGGTTGTTTGGTATCCCACTTTTAAAATCACTTATTATGTTTTTAAGCACTTATTGGGGTGGGAATGTTCGGTAAGCTATTTTCCCCATAAGTGCTTATATTGATACAAATGACAATTTTAGCCGTTACTTCACTTATACATATAAACAATGCTTTTCACACGTCACACTATACATTTCAACTGAGAATCCACATGGACCCACACGTGAATCACCATGTGAACTCAATTAATAACAATAATAATAATAATCATAATAATTGATGATGCAAGTTTTGGCAGTTCCTGACTGGCCGGTGACTCGGATGCTGATTGATAGTGTGCGATCCGAGCGTTCTCTGGTCATCTGGCGACTTCTTGGTGGCTGGTGACTCAGAGGCCGAAGTGGAGGATTTCCACCGGATAAAGACTTGGATGTCGAGCTAACTAGGCTAAGCTAGGGGGTAGATTGGGTGCCGACCTAAGTTGATTGTCGAGCTGTGTAGCTCTTCAGAGAAACCTACAAGGAATTAATGTCAAAGTGTCCAGGTTGCTTTACCCGTGGTGGGCACTCCGATGCTTAAGTTAGTACTCGGTTGTGCAAGCTGAAAGTATGTATACTAGTAGGCTCGTGAACAAGTAATCGTGCATACCCTATTCCTTGAGGTCTAAAGTCCTTATATAGTTGAGTTGTCGTCGACCCCACGTACCGCACCCAAGATTTCTGGGAGGTCGTGCTTAACCGGTCAGAGATCCTCAGAGGTAATCGCCATACACGTTGACCATCCTCTGGAATATCCGGTATGCGGGCCAACTTCCTAGAGACCTGGGGGTATCAGCATATGCATGCCAAATTTGTTGGCGAGCACATTTCGCAGGTCACTGCCTGGTCCTCAGTCAGGTCGACAAGCCCTCGAGGGAGGTCGTTCCTCGCATCGAGGTCACTTTGGCCAGTGGCGAGGAGCTATAGGTCTGCCCTGAACGAGGTGCTCCTAGCTGACCTAAGTTGTGGTGAAGTCGCTAGGTCGGAGTGCAAATGAACCGCGATCTGGGATGCCAAATCATCACTTAGGTGGTGTCTATGTGTCATTCAGTAGTTCTAAGATGCCATGTGTCACGATGTCATTGGAGGGCCACATCCGCCCTTCATCAATTGCCCCCCACTCCCGAGCTGAGAGTACCTAGGCGAAGGAAGTAGATAGTTCCTTTGGCCTGGAATGACTGTTTGATGAACTCATAGTCGTAAGCATAGGTCTGATTTGCTTCTCAGGTTAGAAGAATCCAAGTGTTAGCAGCCTTACACAGGACCTCGTCGTCTTGATTATCGGGGCACAAGAGCGATCTCATCTGCTCGAGGAAAGGTGGAGCAGATACACGAGGACATCTACCTTATAAGGGATGTGACCATCAAGGGATCTTGCAATCCGACCTATTACCTCAAGAGTGGAGCTCATCGGGTCGCCCTCAAGAAGGGGTTCTATGTGACTGCTTTATCAGGTTGCTCCACCTAAGTAAACTCTAACGTAGCATCATTCGAACTGGTTCTGGAAGAGTATCCAGCGAGTTTGACACAAAGCCTAAACCGAGGTGAAAAGATTGGCTAAGTTTTCATTTGACTCTATTGCCCATGCCAAGGAAGCAGGCAACTGGGTCTTATGTGGTGCCGAGGTCTAATAAGCTCGCAACTAGATTGCCCAAGCCGAGGAGGCGATTGGGTCTTATATGGTGTCGAGATCTTTTATCAGCTCGGCACCTTAGCTCTTAGGCTCTAAGAGCGACTTGTGGTCCACTCTACTTATCCTTGATCTTGCCCATGCCAAAGAGTCAATTGCGTCACATGTGGTGCCGAGGTCTTTTATTATCTCGGTGCCCTAGCCCTTAGGATATGAGAGCAACTTGCCGCCAATTCTCCTTATCCTTGATCTTGCCCACATCGAAGAGGCAAATGGGTCTCATGCGGTGTTGAGGTCTTCTATCAGCTTGGCACCCTATCCCTTAGGCTCTAAGAGTGACTCACAGTCCATTCTCCTTATCCTTGATCTTGCCAATGTCGAAGAGGTGACTGGGTCTCACGTGGTGCTGAGGTTTTTTATCAATTGGGCATCCTAGCCCTTAGGCTCTGGGAGCGACTTGTGGTCCACTCTCCAAAATATTATTTAGCCAACGTGCGCATTAACCTTTCCGCCTAAAAAGGTGGTCGTTCTGTAGTAACTTCCCATATGGCTGCTTCTACATTGTCTCGTGGGATTATCTTCTTGGGTGAGTGCTTGCAAGACCACAACTATGCACTTCGGACCCCCTTGTGAGGGTTGTTGATACATAAACATGTTATTGGTGTGAGTCAGCAGTTCGAGGCCACAGCTACACTGCATCAGCCTGGTAGTGACGTTAGTCATCCACCCCTACAAGAAGCCACTAGGAGCTCGACCTGCGGGAGAAGCACTATTGACTTTAGGTCGCCAGCTCGCATGGGAGCCTTGGAAGGCTCGACCTACAAGGGCATCCATGTAATCCATTGGCCGCCTACTCCCATGGGATCTAGGAACTGCTCGACTTCTAGAAGCAAACTTGCGAAACTAAGCAGAAGAGGCTTCATTCGATTTAACCGTTGTTGAGTATAAACATAGAATGAGCTGAGGTCGGTGGGGCTTCTTTACAATCTATTGGCTGTCAAACACCGCGGGAACTATGGAGGGCTCGATCTATAGGGGCGGCCTCACTCCAAGGTGCTTGTCGCCAAACTACTGGTTGTCGAGGTCATTATGTTGTTTACATCGGGCTTCTCCCATTCTCAGATTTGGAAATTCTTCCTTCATTTCATAGAACCGCCACACTTCAATCCTGGTGGGAACCGCTGATGACTCTACCGCAAGGAGAGGGGTGTTCACAAGCCATAGCGGTGTGTTTACATAAGATACTAGGAGTGATGACTTTGGCATGGTTGCTACTGATTGTAATAGGGTGGGTCTCAAGGTTCATCATGGACGCCTTTTTCCCCCAGTAATTGATTATTGGTTCATGATGTTGGTACTGGTCAAAAATGCCTTTGAGTTCATAAAAAATGGAAATTAGAGAGTGAAAACTTAAATTTTTAAAAGGTGAGATCTTAACTTTCTAGAAGATGAGCATTTAGTTTTCTAGAAGATGAAAACTTAGCTTTTTGTAGCATCTCTCACAGATGATGCCAGTTGATGATGCAAGTTTTGGTAGTTCCCAGCTGGCCGGTGAATTCGATGCTAATTGACGTTGTGCAATCTGAGCGCTCTCTAGTCATCTGGCTACTTCTTGGTGGTGGGTGACTCAAAGGGCGAAGTGGAGGTTTTATGTTGGATGAAGACTTGGAAGTCGAGTTGACTAGACTGAGCTAGGGGTAGATCGGGTGCTGAGCTAAGTTGATTATCAAGCTGCATAGCTCTTTGGAGAAACCTGCAAGGAATCAATGTCAGAGTGCCTGGGTTGCTTTACCCGGGGTGGACATTGCGATTCCTAAGTTAGTACCAGGTTGTGCAAGTTGAAAATATGTATAGTAGTTGGCTAGTGAACAAGTAATTGTGCGTACCCTGTTCTTGACGTCTGAAGCCCTTATATAGTTGAGTTGTCATCGATCTCACGCACTACACCCAAGATTTTCGGGATGACGTGCCTAACCGGTCCGAGATCTTTGGAGGTAATGGCCATGCATTCTCTAGAATATCCAGTACATGGGCCAAATTCCTAGAAACCTGGGAGTGTCGGCATATGCATGCCGAATTTGTTGGTCAGCACATCTCACAGGTCACCGCCTAGTCTTCGCGTTGAGGTCACTTCGACCAATGACAAGGTGCTACAGGTAAGCCCTGAACGAGGTGCTCTTAGCCGACCTATGTTGTGGTAAAAGTCACTAGGTCGGAGCGCAAATGAACCACAATCTGGGACTCAAAATCATCACTTAGGTGGTGTCTATGTGTCATTCAACTGTTCTAAGATGCCATTTGTCATGATATCATTGGAGGGCCTAATTTTCCCTTCATCAATAATAATAAATAATAATCATAATAATAAAATAATAATAATAAATAATAAATAATAATAATAACTATTTGGCACTTCAATGAAACCCCATCCCTAAAAATCATTCTTGCATTATGCAAGTCGCCGCATTTTGCATACATGTCAACTGGTTAGGTTTGATATTGCTACAATTTACAAGATTATGGATTTCTTTTTCGTGATCCAAAGAACCATTTTGTGCACAAGCAGATAATGCACTTGCTAATGTAACTTCATCAGGCTTAAATCCCTCGGACTGCATCTTAGCGAGAGCCTATAGAGCTTCTTCGCAATATCAATTCTGTGCATATCCAGCAATCAATGAATTCCAGTTCACCAAATTCTTGACTTGAATGCGATCAAAGATCTCTCTCGCCTCCTTGACGTTACTCTTCTTGTAGTAACCAGCAACTATTGACTACCAGGAATAGCAGTTCCGCTGTGGCATCTCCTCAAATAGCTGCCTTGCCGTCTTCAACTGCCCAATCCTCACATATCCATCGATCATCACAGTCCATGTCACTAGATTCCTCATCTCATGTGGAGAGCAATTGAATAAACGCCTAGCAGCAATAATAACCCCATTCCTTGCATATCCATTAATCATCTCTGCCCATGTAACTTCCGTCTTCTCTAGCATCCGTTCAAAACTAAATGATGCAGAGCCCATGTCACCATTCCTTGAACACCCTCTTATCATTGCATTACATGTCACCAAATTCCTATCAGGCGTTTCATCAAATACCCTGTGGGAACCAACTATGTCGCGGCATTTAGAATACATGCTAACCAATGAAGTCCCTATCCCCACATCTGAATCCACCCCAATTGTGATCGACTCAGCATGGAAAGCTTTCCCGGCAGAAACCCACAAGCCTTGAGTAGTAGAGGAATAACACCATAATGGTGGATTCCTTTTGCAGAGAATTTGGATGTAAAGAAGAGCTTCTTCTGGGGCTCCTTGAGAGAGGTACCTTTTTATGACATGAGACCAAGATCCATTAGTTGGAGCCATCGCAAACTCTCCTTTCTGACTTCCAACCTCCTCTCCTCTGTCGATTGTCATTTGCCACCAAAACCAAATAGGGAGGAGAGAGATTTCTTGCTGCCGAGAGGAGAGAGGTTTCTTGCTGCCGCTACCCTGTTTTCCATCTCAAGGTGGGAGACGATGAACAGTGACTTCCCTTTCTCCCACAAGGCCACAACCTCCGCTCTCCACTGTTCCATTGTCCACCGGCGATGAAAAGAAATATATTATAACTAATTATAATTTCATTAAAAATCTCATTCTTAACTATAATTTATAAATTATAATTCATAAGCTTTAATGTTTTAT
The DNA here is from genome assembly GCF_056320005.1 of Nelumbo lutea. NCBI lineage: Eukaryota > Viridiplantae > Streptophyta > Magnoliopsida > Proteales > Nelumbonaceae > Nelumbo > Nelumbo lutea. Next base: position 48,932,515 of record NC_142688.1, read on the forward strand.
GGGATGAGAAAGACCCAACTCTCCTATCTTGGCAAAACATCGATGTAAAAATATAAATAACAATTATTTATTATTCATTTTCAAAATTATAAAAAATAATAAACAATATATAATATATTCAAAAATTAGTTATTAAAGAAGAAATTTCGATTGCTTTGTGGATATGATAGATCATCGATAGATTTATAATACATTCAATCATTGTGATCAAATGATAAAATTTAATTAATTAATTAATTTTTAATTATAAAAATATAAAACTAAAAAGTAATTATTAAAGAAGAAATTTCAATTGGTCTGATAGATCATCAATAGAATTATAATATATTCAATTGTTGTGATCAAATGATAAAATATAATTTATTATTATTAATTTTTTTAATTTAAAAAATATTCAATTACTCTATGGATATAATAATTAAATCCATAGGCTCGATACACCTCCAATACACACTAATATGCCTCTAATAGGATACAATACACCACATATCAGACATATCATATCAAAATTTTAAACAGGGGTTCTCATTCAACTTGGAAACATATAACAATGTCAAAAACAATTCTATCAGAACTAAAGAAAAAGCTAGAAAACAAAACTTTTGGAATAGGAAAAATCTTCGTGTCACATGTCTCACTGTCCTCTAAAATTTCAGGTTCAAAATAGGAAGGCGCACATCCTGCATGGATTTGAGCCGTTTGGGATCTCTCACCAAAGCAGGGGAAGAAACTCTCGGTCTACAGATTGAAGTGGCATGAGGTATGGTACTTTGGTAGATTAGAAAGTTAGAAGGATGTGAAAAGAAGAAAACGCATGTATTTTTGAAAGTAGGGAACAAAGAGAGAAGGAAACGTATGTATTTTGGGAAATTTCCCAATATAATAGTTATTGAATTTCAAATTGGGATTAAAAGAAGGAGAGAACGTGAAGTAGAAATGAAAGAAGGGGAATGCGAGAAGCAAAGGGCTGTTGATATGGCCATTATCACTATATAATATAATAAGTATTGATATTTTTTAATATTTTTATTTAAATTTTGAAGTAAAAGAGAGAAGAATAATTGTTTGGATTTCGTAGTAATAGCATACCTTGGCATCCATGGGGAAGATAAGGATTCCCCTGAAAAAGATATCCAGCGCCATTTGAGGAGTTGGTGCAATAGGTGTTACTTACTCCCACATGCATACCCAGCCACGTCTCTTTGTGCTTCCTCTATAGGAGGAGTGGTAGCATCGTAAGGGCCCCAGCCCTATGCAACCTCAGCGATGTTGGGGAAATGGTATAACACCCTGTTCCGAAAGAGATTGAATCCCATCTCAAAGCAATGCACAACAAAGTTGTCGATCACATACTAGTACTCCTTCGAGCCCTTGAATTGAGCAACAGCCTCCTCACCTACACCTAAATAAGCACCTAACCAGTACAAGTCATAAGCTTGGAAAAGAAGAGTTTGATAGATAAAGAATTGAAGCGACAAAACAAACCAGCCTCCTCACTCATTAGCCTGGCATGGATCAACATCGAGAAAGACATGTAGCGCATCACGTCAATCTCTTCAATCATACTTATCGCTGCCCTCTACTCCTCAATAAGCCGGGCCAACGCAAGCTGCAATGCCTTAGTCCTCGGCTCTTGGAGCACAGTCAGGAGAGGCGAACCTCTAGGACAACACACAAAGAAGAACATCTCCTTCCAATGCTTTACAGAGGATGAGGTCCTGACCAACACCTTGATGTGCTGCCTCACCGAGAAGTAGTGGTACCCCTGCTGGTGGTGTTTCAGTTGAAGGAAGTAGGAAACCATCCCCAAGGTAAGCTCAACATCAAGGACAGAATAGTAGGAGATGAGGCCAATCAAGAATCTAAAGGAGTTCGACATCAAATGCGCTGTTAGCACTCGGTACCACTCAAACACCCCGACTATTCCCTCATGCAACGGGAACCTTAGCCCAGACTCTAAACTCTTCTCATACACATAAAGCTCGTCCGACCAAGAATGTGAGGGCCCCTCACCAGCCTTCGGATACTTGAGCTCATACTCCTCAAGAATGTAGTACAGAGCTCGAATCCAAGCCATATCCCAAAGGTTCAAACATAATGGGGTGGTCCCAAATCGGTGACCCCTCCGCATAGGAAGATTGACCTCAATAGATGACAGCCCCACCTTAGCTTCCTCGACTCAGTAAACCTCTCAGAATCTAACCCCTTGAAGTCTTCGGCCTCAGCCCCATGGCCCTCAACCTCGGAAGCATCAAGCTCAGTAGCCTTGGTGTAAGACCCCAACTCGGACTTAGAAGAGGAAGCACTATACTCAGAAGACAAATTAGAGGAAGATGAAAAGGATCAAAAGGACGAGGAAGACATCCTACCTAGCAATAAGAACGGAAGGCCGCAGAATTGAAGCAAACACCGAGCACCAAAGACTACTCCTCATCGAGCTCTTCAAGTGACTTCTTTTGCAAATGACGAAAGGGAAATGCTCTTCCCCCCATTTAAGGGTTCTTAACAGTCTAGATCAAGACAAGATCAATGAAAAAGAGGAAGTGCTGCTTTGATAAGATTGGGAAATGAATAAGAATTTATGCCCTTTGCACACATAAAGCCTCAAGAAGTGAAACAATGCCTCTAACAACCTTTTGCAGAGAAGGGATCTGCATTGAACCAACTGATCCAACCATGAAAACCAGCCCAACCTCGAGTCATGCATCCCAAATTGAGTGCCCAACTGAATTTCGACTTCAACTTTCTCATTTGAAGACCGAAGAACTCTAGCATGCCACGTCGAGGTCGAGCACTTCACTCATCGACTTCAGAAATGGGGGAGTGGTGTTCGTATTCTGAATTTTGACTTTAAGTTCCTCAACCAAAGACTAAAGAACTCTTCCATGCCACGCCGAGGCCGAACACTTTACTCCTCGACTTTGGAAAGGGGGGGGTGGTGTTTGTATTCTAAATTTTGACTTCAAGTTCCTTAGCCGAAGACCTAAGAACTCTTCCACGTCACCCCCACGGCCAAGCACTTACTCCTCGACTTCTGTGGTTAACCTCATCCCGATAACCCTAAGAGCCTCATTTGACCAAGACACGGATCAAATGTACCTTCTACTCAAGGTAAAGGATCCAACTCTTAATTCCCATACTGTTGCTCTGCTCGAATGAACACCATTCCCTAACTACCTGGCCTGACAACCCACTGCTTTCTACTAACTTGAGTGTCAAAGTGTCTACCCGGGGATAACTCCTCGGGCCTCTGATTCCTTTCTTGATTTTAGATCTTGGAACATGGTTTCATCCTTCTACCTTGGCTCCACCCAGTTAGCAAGGATTATCTGACTATGACCTCGATTCTTGCACCACCTAGGATCGAGCGGCATTATTGTAGTTTGGCAATACTACAATAAGAAAGTGGTTTCTTCGTTGTTTTGTTTGGCAATACTTGTCAATTGTTATAGTTCTCTATTCCTCATTTTAAATGACCATTTACATTTACTTTAGCATTGAGGTCTCACCCATATAGACTCCATCTATTGAAATAAGAAAGTGGTGCATACCCCCTTTCCTCTCCTATCCGTGTTGTTGTAGTTCTAATACTCACAATTAGTCATTTCATCTCAAGGGTTTAGGCGTAAGGTTAGAATAGTTCAAAAAAAGTAGGGGCATTTTGGGATTTAAGTGAAAAAGATACGGGAATTTTGGGGACTTTGAGCATAGAGAAATTCCTTATCAAAAGGGGAGTCCTAAGATTCCAAATCTAAGGTTGAGGTGTTTTTTTGGGATGAGGTCTAGTGGACACTAGTTTGAAGGAAGCATAATGCAGTCTCAACTAGCCAAGTAAATTAAAATGCTTGAAATGGAGTCATTTTAGTAAGAGGGGTAAATGGAGAGGTTTTTGAGTGAAATTTGGAAGGTCCATGTTTGTGGGGATTTTGAATCCAATAGTGGCATCAAATTCACCTAAAAGCATTTGGATGGTAAAGATTTGATGATAGATTTTCTTGAGAAAAAAGGGAACCCAGAATTTAAATCTTGGTTTGATTGAAGATTAGATGAGGGAATATGTAGTTCACTTTACATCATATATACTAAAAATGTTTTAGCACACCAGTATTTTCCTTTTACAAAACACATAATCATTCAACAAGTATACTAAAAAGGTAGCCGCATAGAAGGCAAACCAATAAAACCCAAAACCTAGAAAGCTTAAGAACCAAATTCCGCTGACCTCTCTTGCCTCATCTACCTTGCCCTCTTGAACTAAGGGACCCCCTAGAAGAGGGTTTGGCCACTACCACGTTATAAAAATCTAAGATACCATTGGTTCTTTTGAATCTAGAGAGGTAGTCCAGGTTATCAACAAAGCAACAAGGGACAACACTTTCTGAATCCGACTCACACTCTAAAATGGAATTGCAAGTCAAATATGACAATAAGGAAGTTTGTACTGAACCCTACTTAGATCTCAATCAATCGTAAAAATGAGATTTCTGACCACCTACAAAGGAAACACCAACTTGCTCAAACGATTCAACTGAGAGAGTAGAAGAATGTTCCTGATGAGGTGGAGCTTCTTTGGCGCTCGAAATGGGAAAAGAAGGCCGCCAAAGCCAAGGAATCCGCCAAACTTGAATCACCCTCGCCCTTCTTTCTAGGCCCTTGAATAGCTTTCAAGCACAACCATACAAGGCCTACTAGAACCAAACCTTGTGAATGGAACAAGGCTATTGCAGCGTTTAGGTGAAACGACTGGTCAGTAGTCAAAGTCGAGAACAAAATTGGAGGGAAACAAGACAAAGGCATGATAAGAGGAATTCAATCCAATGAACCAAAAATAACCAGATTCGGATTCGAGTTCACCACCTCCAAAGGCACATTCATCCTTACCCCCAAAGGCACACCAAAGGAAAAATCAAACTTTGGAAACAGATCTTGACATGTAATGGTTTGGAGATTTGACAAGTACAAAACTTCTAGATCATCACCTTCCCCCTTGGCTAAAGAAAGTCATCAACCACCGCTGATGGAATGCTTGTCATTTAAACAAAGCCTAGGCATCTGTCTCATCATCAGCACTTTTTGTCTTCTTTTGCTAATTGTACCAAACAACATTGATTCATATCATTCTCCAGTTGATGTAAATTTTATGGCCAATCACCCAACATTAAAGGGCAATTTCAATATAAGTTTTTTGTTGTTTCAAACATAGATTAAGATTCCCATGTTGGCAACAACTACATAAGCCTTCCATGACATGGCAAGATTTTTTATAATTAGAAATGTAGACCTGGTTGTTAAAGTTTTGTTGGTTTATGGACCAATTTGTAGCCTAATTTTATATGTACATATGGCTCCAACTATAATTTTCCCTAATTTAAAACTAATCCAAAAGCAATGCTATTTTCTTATATAAATGGTGGATCAATGATCCAACATTTCAAAAAAACCCATGTTGTCATAATTGAATAATAAATATTTAAGTTTATTTTTAACCATATTATTACTTTGATAATTTTCAATTTCTATCTAAACTATGATATATTTAAAATTCAAATAATTAATATGAAGAAAAATTTTTTATATACCATTTATTAGTTAATAAAAAAAAGAATGGAAGAAAGAAAAACAAGGGGATGACCTATTTTCTCTTTAAGGGGGGAGAGGGGAGAGGGGAGAGAGAGATAAACAGTTAGGGTTAAATGAAGAGTAATTTTGGAGGAAGCGTGAAAATTAATTGAAAGCAATAATTTGCAAGATAGAGATACTTGTGACGAATGGAGGTGATTGCAGTGAGCAAGAAATTATTTTAACGGATTAATTATCTTAGGTCTGATATATTTGAGACTTGAAGAAAGATCATATAAAATAATATTATATCTTAGGTCACGGGCAACAAGCGAATGCTCGATGACTCTGAACATTTCTTCCAAAGCATAGAAATTAAACTATTTCATTCCGATAAGAAAATAATAAATTGCTAAGATCATATTATCTTTCATTAGGATGTTGACTATCGAATTTCACAAAACCATGTATTTGGAATTAGAAATTAAAGTGATTCTTCACGTAATATACTAATATTACGTGAACAGAAAAGTTCTTGGCTGATAGTTCATTTTTAGAATTTGTTATGAGCATGCATCATTTTGTGTAGAATTAATTTCATGGAATGTGGGTTTTAACCTTTTGTTTTCGCTTTTACTCTATCCCTCACAATACTGTCCAGTATTGATGGAATTTTTCAGCATTCCAAAATGATTGTCAATTCTTCATTTCATTGAATTTTCCCACTGTCACGTCACATTAGTGGTAGAGAAGAGGACAAATTTGAAAAAAAAAAAATAATTTTAAGAAAGTGAGAAATTTAAGCGTTAGTTCATGTAAATTTGTAGGTTAGATCAGTTCAGACTCTAATTAGGCCCACTCCAGTTGCACCCTTGGAGAAATCACAACCTCCCGAAACTCAACCTGTTCAACTTGTTCTAACGATTGCAAGGGGAAGAGAGAGAAATTGCTAAAGGACTAAAGATGGGAGACTAGAAGAATGCTGCTGATGCTAAAAGTTGGTGAAGAAGAAGGAGAAGAATGCTGCTGATGAAGTGGAGCTTCTTAACCACTCAAGATGGGAAAACCGCACCAAATCCAAGGAATCCAACAAACATGCATCACCTCACTCTCTTTCTAGGCCCTTGAATAGCTTCTGAAAGAAACAAAGTTGTTGCAGGCTTTGGGTGAAACGAATGATCAATAGTCAAAATCGAGACCCAAATTGGAGGGACACAAGATAAAAGAATGATAAGAGGAGCTCAATCCAATGAACCAAAACTAACCACATTCAAATTCGAGTTCATCAACCCCAAAGGCACTCCTTAGAAATTAAATCTCTACGTGTACATTTGAGGACAAGCTAATACAAATTCCCATTTTCCCAACATCTTGACCCTTTACCATTTGCTACCACTCTATCTTACTTAGTTTATTCTCTCTCACATCCTAAGTCTTAAATCCTAACAATAGTGATATCAGAGCCCGTTCGATTATTTTTAGGTGTTATTTCCTTTTAGCTGAAATTCCCTATTATCCTAAACCTTATCATGGCCACCATTCTATCTAAAAGTCAAATTCCAATCCCCATTTTTTCTTGAGCAAATTATGACTATTGGGCCATTAAAATGAGGATTTTTTTCATGTCCCAAGGTCTATGGGAAATTGTAGATAAGAGATTTACTATCCCTAAATGCAGTTCTACTTTGTCTGCAACAAAGCAAGAGAAATTACAAAAGAATACAGAGAAGGATAATTTTTCTCTCTATCACATACAATTGGCAATGGTAGAACACTACAAAAATATAGGTTTTTGCCGACGGTTTGGGACCGCCGACAAAAACTACATGACCGTCGGCAATGACCAATGCCGGCGATCTACCGGAAGTCTTTCTTTGCCGGTATAGCCACCATCGGGGAAACTCATGACTGCCGACAAATCTGTACAAACCCGCCGGCCATCAATTTGGACTATTAAATTAAGTATTGCCGGCATTTTGTCAGAACTGTTGGCTTATCCTTTACTATACCAGCAGTCCTAAACCGCAGGTAAAGTAAAAAAATAAATAATTTTTAAAATATAATATAAATACCGACATTACAAACCGTCGATACAAATAAAAGCAGACCACTGGCATGATTTTCAATTTACATATGTGCCGAGGGTTTAGACCACCGACGTAGATGCCATGGACTGCCAACGTAGGTTTTGGTAAAAAAGCCCTACTCTTTTAGGTGGCGGTCTGAATTGCCGGATTTAGTTTTGTCAAAAACAGGCTGCTACTTTAGGCGGCAGTCTGGACTGCCGGCCTAAATTTTGCAAAAATTGTCCTACTCGTTTTAGTGATGACCTGAAACGCTGGCTTAGATCATACTTAAGTCGCCATTTAGGCCTTATGTATAGCTACGCCAGGCGATTAGGTGACCGCCGACTTTGGTCACTATTAATTTTTTTTTTATATGTTATTTTCAACATCTTTTTATATCTGCACTTTATTGGTCCACCACTATAATGCATACTTAATACACTCTTGCAAATTGATATATGGAAACTTAAACAACTTAAATAAAAGTTTAAATGTAAAACTCAATCTATTAATATAAAGATTAATCATTATAACATCGGAAACAAATTGTTCAAATACAGTTTATTGATCTATGACAATTTATTGTTCCTTCGATCTTTGACTGCTACTGCCTTCTTCCCCTGATCTTTGGCTTCTACAACCTTCTTCCTCGGATTGTTCATCTTGCCAGAATAATTGAAACGCTTCAGGGCAACCAGGAATTGATAATCCTAAAATTCCCCTACCTGTATATAGATTACAAACACGCAAGTCATAACACAAGTTTGAATGGTATATGATAATATAACATGCATAGAACACAATAAATAAGTGCCCCATGAAAGGTGTATACATTCTCCTAAGAATAGGTAGTTGAATTGAAAAAAAAAAAAAGAGAAAAAAGTGTAGGAAATCGAACCCAAGTTAATTTATATCTGGGTTGAGTTTGATGATAGTGCAATTATGATTGAATATATATGAAAATGGATTCAGGACTATAAGAAAAATAAGCTGATGTGAATAAATGCAATTGTAAACTCCAGCAAATTTAAATTAATATTTAAAATCTGTAGATAGATATTTCCTTTTATTTCTTTCTAGATCCTAAAATGTTGAACAATGGCATACAAGCAGGCCACATATGCACAGAAAGCCACTGCTTAAGCCTGTGCCTATCTTTAATAGAAAATTGACACTTCTACACCCATCATGGTGATGCTTTCAGAAAGCCACTGCTTAAGCCTGTGAAGCTACAATATATCTCAACCAAGCAATGAAAGGCATCCAAGTAGAAAACTTAGACTTCTCATGTGCCCACTTATAGAAATGGTAAAATTATTCATCAATCACACACAACCATAGCATGCCATTTCCACCAATGTCTTCTTTGGTAAATTTCCACAAGTAGAAGAATGACTGTTGTAGGTACATTGTAAAGAAAACATCAAAATAAACCATCTTAAATGGTTACTTGTTTAGGTTATGGCCTCTGACAATCAACCCATCTCTGTTCCATTATGGTGAGACCGCTACGTGATGTGGGCCCGCCTAGAAGATCATGGAGATTCAATATTTTGGGCCCTTTGTGCCACATTCTCAGCCATGAGGCCTAAGTTCCCAAACCCATACCTCAATTTAAATGGAACAAGATTGGCATTTTGGACAACACATTAAAAAAGACAAATGGCACTGTACCCAATCAACACATGCATTGAATGTGAAGATCATAGTAGAAATCTACTAGTCTTTCTTCTATCACTAGGGTTAAAAATTGGTCAATAGGGTCACCAATCATTCAAAGTATCTGCTGAACAGGAGAAGACCGTGGAGAAGCTGGGAATATCCCTGTAAGCTTGTGGATCCAAACCAGATCACTTTCATTGTGGGCAAATCTTCATCCGCAAGAAAATAAAGTGTTTTGGTGAGCCTGCATTGTGTAGCCAGCTTTGAGTATTGGTGAGCCTGTATTGTGTAGCCAGGGGAAAAGAACTTGATAAAACAAAGTAGAGAAACATAAACAAACACTACCAAACAATAGCTACTCAACTCGAGCTTCTTCTGATAACCAAATAAAAGGGGCAGGTTGGAGAGCAACGAGATCAGCTATTGTTTCAGCAGTCTGGGAAGAGAGGAACACTAGGATCTTCCAAGGAAAAGGAAAATCAAAGGATGAATTCGTAGAAAAACATAACCACCGATTTCTTAAATTGGCTGAAAACATTCCCACTATTCATGTAAGCTGATCTCCTCCTCAACAGAATAAAGCTAAATTTTGGTGGTAGTTCTGTAGGTAACCCTGGTCTCCAACCACCTTGATGATTGAATCCTTCCCAAAAATTTTGACCTTTGTCTCATCCCCTCCTCCTAGAGAGGACGCCTTTATACCTCTGACATGTACTCAAATCAACTAAGTTTTGTCCCAATTATATGGGGTCAACTACATTGGATCTGTTCTGTCATTCTACTATGTTCAGTGCTATATTTACTGTTAAGTTGTGGTCCATTAAATCATTTCTCTACTTCAACCCATGTCCTTTTTGGTCTGCTCTTCAGCTTTTTCTAGACACTGCAACTTGTAAAAATCACTCACTGGTGCTGTAAGCAGTTTACAACACAGACATGGTACTCAATTTGAAGTCTGCATATGAATTGTTGTTGTTGTTGATAAGCAACAGAAGTGATTGTATTAATAAATTTAAAATCTCCTGATGGCCCAATTCATGAGTGACATGCTAGATAATACAAAAGATGCAAGACAAAATCAAGGAAATTACAAATTTACTCATAGCATAGGTAATCCCCATTCTAGACTCTCCTTTACAACCCCCAATCAAGTACTTTGCTCATTGCAACATAACTTCAAAAGGTCACAACCTGGTTTTTTTGACACAAACCTTCATTATTCTGTTTTATTATTTGGTTGTAGAAGACAATAAGGCAGTTCATATCAGATATCCTATTACAACCTGTCCGACTTGAGTTCAAACCTCATTCTTGTTGCCAACGAGTTCTAAAAGCTAACAATGCAAAGCTACCTGGGTAAAGCAACAAACCAAAACCTATCATGCTACAGTCTCAAATTGATGACAGTAGACCAATTCATCAAAGTAGTTCAAGTCAAGTGATAGTGAAACCTCTGTTCTACTCAACTAGCATGCAACAAATCAAGATTGGTGCCATGGGATTAATGCTAACATGAAATCATCTGTTCTACTCAACTAAAATGCTAAATTAATGCTAACCTGAAATACTCTCTATTTTATCAAACTCAAAAAGGGGAATAGACTGATGTTGCCATGGGATTATGTAGATACAAGCAAACTCAAAGATGATAAACTGACCCAAGTTCTTATTTTGATAATGGGATCTTCACCCATCTTGAAGGGAAGAAAAACAATGTTTAGGGAACACAGAAGACGATTTCTCTTGCAAATTCTCGTTAAAAAGTAGGATATACTCAAATACACCACAGAAATCACATCAGCGCCCCACAGGCTCATCTCAGTGTGCATTGGGAACATCTCTTCTACTTGTCATTGAAAGATTGATGTTTTCAATACACGGTTGGAATGTGCTGTGGGGCATGCCCTGTGGGGCCCCGAGTTTCCAGAATGCAGTCCTAAGAATAATTCAACACTGTAAGCGTGTTAGGTGGGGCAGGGGCTGAAGTGGAAGATAGGGCGGCCAAGCATGCCTTCCTGGAAGTTACCCATTACCTGAAGGACCAGATTACCCATTTTGATAAGCACCGGATTGGTGCCATTTACTTATTTTGACAAGGACCAGATTGGTGCCTTCTTAAAAATCTACCCAAACCACTGACCCCAAATTATCTCAAGGACCAGAAATCTAGCTAAGGATTTAGAAAATTAAAACATGGAGGGTACTCATTCAAATTTTCCACTGTTGGGCATGATAATCTGGAATAAAATTATTCAAATTTAGAAAGAATTTAATCTGGAATAAAATTAAAACCAGTTTGACTTAAATCAAAACAAATAGGAATTGCTAGACTTGGTTCAACAACCTCTGAGTTCAAAGGCAGAATATGAATAATAAAGTTTTTAAGGAGGGAGTGACGGATAATAAATAGGAACAATAAAGTCTTTCATTTCAAAACAACCAGTGAGTAAGACTTTAAGGAGGGAGTGAGGGATAATAAAGTCTCAGTTAATCAACCTCTGAGTTCAAAGGCATCTTGATGGGTGATCTTCAAATGAGCTTGTTAGAGATCCTGCGTTCATCTCCTAGACCATTAAGTATTATTACCAGAAGCTGTCCTATACCAGAAGTGTTGGAGTTGAAAGTAAATTTTGATGGTAGTGCCATTGGTAACCCCGTTTCAGCAGGGGTTGGTGGTCTGTTCAAGAAGAGGGATGTCAAAATTTGGTGGGTTTTTAGTGGTCTGATATAGGGGTGTCAACGGTATTCGAAAATCTGATTTCGAATTCGATATTCGACATAATCGAATCGAATTCGGATAATTCGAATATCTAATCAGTCGAATTTGGATATCCTATTCTTACTGAATAGTTAATCGGATTCGAATTTGGATATGACCTGATTTGATTCGATAAATATCCGAATTCGACCAATTATTTAATTCTTATATAAAATATTTTATATAATATATATAATAATTAAGTTATATAAATAATTTATATATTTATTAATTATCTAAAATAATTAATTAATCGAATCGAATATTCAAATATTTAATCAGAGTCAAATTCAGATATTAATTTTCAATATCCCTCAGATATCAAATCGAATTCGGATATCAGATTTTCTAATCGGATTCAAATTCGGATATTGCCTGATTCGATTCGAATTCAATCCGTTTACACCCCTAGTTTGATAGGGACATCTCACTCAACAAAGGCTGAAATTCTAGCTATCTTCACAGGTCTCTGAATTGCAAAAGACAAAACTCTGCAAACACAATAAAATGGTTTGGAGAGAAGGATGGAGGTCCTTGGAGGTTAGCCCACTATCTGACAGAGGCCAGAGACATCTTGGGTTCCTTGCATGTCAACCTTAATTGGGTTCCTAGGGAACTAAATTCTATAGCTGATCAATTGGAAAAATTTGGATCTGCATGGCATGGTGGTACAGAAAAATAAAATATACCTCACCTAGCCTAGGGTTGTCAATGGCCTCTGAAAGTCTGATGTCTGTTCTGACATCCAATCCAATTATCTTGGATTAGGATTATGTGTTTACATAATCGAATTGTATTTAGATTTTGCAATCTGCATTACTGGATGTGGATTTAACTCCATCCAATCCATTTAAAATCCAAATTCGATTATATTATAATATTCATTGATTTTAATATATAAATTCAGATAATCATATTTGAAATTATAAAAAATATAATTGTATATTATATTATATATGAAAAAATATATAATATATTTAGTATGTCATATTTATATGAATTTATTAAAAAGTTATCAACTTTTTAAATTTTTTCTGTATTTTAAAAATTAAAGCAGTGTCAGATTAAATTTGAATCTGATCCAAGTCCATTAGGATTCAAATTCGAACCCAGGATCTTCAAATCTGATCAGAATTCGGATTGGATTCAGATGTCATTTTTCAATATTCAGATTGGACTCAGATATTGTTAAATGCAATCCATTTACAGACCTCACCTAGCCCACTACTCCTGATTTACTGATTATCTCTAAGTGGGATCAAGTGCTGGATTTGCAATTGAATGCACATTCATCAAGCAAGCATGTAAGTATGGTCAGCTACTAATAAATAACCAGCAGGTCCAAATGCATTTTCTGCAGCCTTGGTTGAAGCATTTTATTGTGACTGACCATAAAATATACACACAATTCCTATAGTTTTAAATTCAAAAGACCAAATCATCTGGTCTTTTTTATTTGATCACTACAACTAGGGTTGTAGACATGAACCCCCTCTTGATGTGCTCAATTGTTTTAAAGTCAACTGCTGATCATACTTGTCAACGCATCAGGTGATTCTGGGTGACAGTGGGGTACCTAGTTGCCTAGGTGGGCTCCTAGGCAATGCCAAGATGATAAGAATTTTATAAAATAAAGATCTAAGTTTTTGATATATCACTAGTTTTATATACCATTCAGCATACATATCATTTGAAAGAATAACAATTCTTGTGGTTAGGGTGCAACCAAAGCATTAATGTGCAAAAATCATGCGACTATTTTACTTTATAAGAATCTTACTTTCCATAATTTTTATAGTGAGGGAACCTCTATTTGTACTAAATTTAATGCTTTGATGGCCTTCAGATTTTCTTATCTCACAACATTTTGGAAATAGTGGTTTAAAATGATAACCGATGTTTGTTTGATATATTCAATGAGAAAATACCCACACCCTTGGCAAGTTGGCATCTAGCAATATATCTTTCAAAAAATAAAGAAAACAAGTGTTGGCATGAGCCTTTCCTTTTCTTAAACATTAAAACAAGGCAACAAGTGTACCAACTTCATTGCTAATAAGGGTATAAATGAAGAAAACTTCTATGATTATAATACCATCAATGAGTTTCCAAGCATGGCAATGTTGCTACATGCTTAAAGAATACTTTGGTATTCCGTTTATTTGCGTAGGTCAATGGTCTTGTTGGTTTATGATTGGTTTTCTTTTCTAATTTTTAAACCTTGTATTGGGTTAGGATGAGAGAGTTAGGTTGTGTGCTCTATTTTTGGGTGAGGTGCTTATTACTCTGATTGCCTCATCTGGACTGACTCTCTACAAAACTCTATTGCCCTGCTTATTGAGGCTGAAGGTTGATAGATTTATTCCACAAATGTTTTCTTTATGCTTTGACATACCTACGTTTGAATTTGGCTTGACCTACTGCCGTGTTTATGCTTCAACAATCCAATATGTCTCTTGCATTTAGGGCTTCACAAAAGATTGGGGTACCAACTAGAGGCCGATGGATGAAATCCCTGCATATGAGGGGAAAGAGAGGTGAAGATATATAAATAAAGATATCTCATAAGAAAAAAATATACAATTAGAAAGGAGAGAAGATGAATATCATTCGCACAAGCAGAAATGGAGTACCAAATCTTCAAAACTCAAACCCTCTAGTTTCAAATCTTCAAATCTTTATACACAAGTTCGTGGGTTCAAATCCTTCTCTCTGAGCATATATTCACAACCGATCCACAGTTCTCTTGAAATCTCCACTCTCACATCCACAGTTCTCTTGAAATCGAACTCTATGAATGGCTTCTCACAGTTCTCAAATGATAAGTTAAATGGAGGAACAAAGATATGGCATCGAGATTCACGGAAATGATGATTTAAAGTGAGAGATATTCGTCATTACGTTTAACGAATCCCTCCTTTGGCGCGACATAGCTGTTTTGGCGGGACCCCTGTTTCACTGGTCAATTGGTTATTATTTTCTTTATTTTTTTCAAAATAATAACTGCCGGGACTCATCATGCGGTTACGTTATATGGCCTCTTAAAATTTGACCGTCGGCCCCTACTCAAAACGTGAGCGGGCAAATTTGTTCACTGATGTTGTTGGGATTTGTTGGCATGGCACACGACCGCCGAATACAAGCCACCGACTTATATGAAATTTCTTGTAATGTAACCGATTTTTTCAAGAACCAGTGGTGCTACAAGTGCCAAAGGTGCATAGGATACCTTGAAGGAGGAATTTCAAGGCAATGCCAAGATACCTATTATTAAACTTCAAACTCTTAAAAGGGATTTGGAGAGTATGAAAATGAAGGACTTTTAGACCATTAAAAATTATTATTCTAGATTAAGAGAAATTGTCAATCAATTAAGAAAATGGTGGATGAAAAAATATTAATTAGTGTGGTAGAAAAATATAATCCAATAATAACCACTATTGAGGTGACAAAAGATATCACCACTCTCTTAGTGACAAAATTGGTAGGCTCTTTAGAAGCTTACGGAAAAAGAGTAAGTAGGCGTAATGAAAGCTCTATAGAGAACACCTATCAACCCAAGCTCAATATAAGGTCTCATAAATCCAAAATAGGTGAAAGAAAATTTAGAGAAAATTCTGAAAAAGATGAAAGTTGTAGAAACGAGAAAAATTGAGGAGATATTAGGATAGATAAAAAAAGGAAAATATTTGCCATGCCATATTTGCAAGAAAACTAGTCATCTTGAAAAAGATTATTGGTTTCAGGGAAAACCACAATGTCAAAATTGTAAAGAAATTGGGTATGTAGAAAAGGATTGTTGTCTTAAGGAAAGACAACAAGTTAATAACTCTGAAGAGAAGGATAAAAATAATTATCTATTCTACGCTTGTCATGCTGCTTCAGAATTGAAGGATGATACTTGGTTTTTGGATAGCGGCTACAGTAATTACATGACAATTGACAGGTAATGAGAAGATCTTTAAAGATATAGGAAAGTCAGTTAAGTCACAAGTCACGCCTAGCAATGGAGAATTATTGGAGGTCGAAGGTAAATGACCTATCATTGTTAAGACAAGGAATGGGATACAATTCATACAAAATGTGTGTTATTAGTCCCAAGATTGAAGACAAATCTATTAAGTGTTGGGCAAATGGTGGATAAAAGATAGTCTTTGCTCTTCAAAGGCGATTCATGCATGATATACAACAACAAAAATAAAAATTTGGTGGTTGCTAAAAGTACTTCATCAAAAAAACATGATGGGGAATATTCTATCCATTCAAGTGATGAACGACATATGTGAAGGATGCTTGCTTGGTAAACAAAATTGAAAATTGTTTCCATCAAGCACTGCATGGAGAGCCAAGGCAATCCTATAGCTTGTACATACAAATGTCTGTGGACTATTGATAACGACATCCTTCGAACAAATCAGGTACTTCATTCTCTTCATTGATGATTGTAAACGTCAGAAAATTGGCTCACTTGTGAGTTGGGCTGGAAACTGAATCGCCACCCATCAAGTAAATGAAAAAGAGGTGATGCAACCTCCAGGATTTACATTGGAAAGCACTTTTAATTTATTAGTGACTTCAAAGCCCGAGGCATCGGCTAACCAAACTGGGTAAAACTCGGATAGGAGAGGGAAGAGATTAGACACCCCTCTCCCGGGCCCAATAGGTGGGGCTCACATGGGATTCCAAACAAGCCAAATTAAAGCAAGTAATTCAATAACTAATTAAGAGCAATTAATAATCAATAATGCTGAGCGAAAACATGAGCAAGCCACCACAAGAAAAAAAAACTAACTAAATTATTTTATTTTAATTTATCTCCCCTTTTTATTTAATTTTATCATTTGTATATATTTTTATGAAAACCATTTTTATCTTTATTTTTTTATTTTTCTATTACCTAATTTTTTTAATCTTTTAATTTGTATTATCATTTTTTTTACTTCGTTCCTCTTTCAGTAACATATCCTCTCCTATATAGGGAAAGATCATTTCTACGTTGTTACCTATCTCCCATTGTCATCCCGGTTCCTCTTTTTTATTTTTTTTTATTCTTACTCTTTTACAAGAATGATCTGGGTGGTTATAGTCGGTGTATCTGAAATCTTTTGTCAGGAGGAAATTAAGCTCAAACACGACCACTAGTGTGCCTGAAATCTTTTGTCAGGAGGAAATTAAACACACACGATTGGGCCAATTGTTAGACAAAATAAAACAGATCTGGGTAGACTTCCAGACTGACGAATCAATTCAACAGAGCTCCGTCATTGGTTCCGATGACTTCCCCGACTCTGGTCATTCATCATAAAACATAGGTAGACTGAAACAAGGAAACAAGAGAGCCATATAAAAAAAGAAACATAGAGGCATATCACTACGATAATGATAGGAATGGAGTAAGTGAAACAAAATCAATTAGTTAAACACTGGTAATGATATATGAAACAGACTTCTACGGATTACCTTACTTGATTAACTTCTGTGTAAGTAGAATAAAACAAGAGAAACTCATTGAGGAACAATCAGAAATTACAGCTAGAGAATTGTAAATCAATCTGCTGAGTGAAGAAATGACTAAACATCAAAAATCAACAATTGGGAGAAGAAAATATGAACCTAAAGGCATAAGCTTTAGTTGCATTTTATCTGTTATAGAAGTTGGTTCGATGGTTATACCCATCACCAATATAGACGAAGGATTCAGTACATTACCAACTCACATCGAAAGTCTCAGTAACAGAAAAATGAAAATAGTAATAAGAAGAAAGAAGAAACGAACACCTTTGAAGTAAAAGTAAAAAATAAAATAAAATAAAACCAAGAACGGAGCACGACAACAAGATTAAACTGAATGCAAATGATGAAAAGGGTGCTACAAAAAAAACACTCCCATCTTTCTTTTTACAGAGACAACTCAACACGGTTCATTGCCGTCTCTAATCTGCCATCGAATATTGCGTCTGAGCAAGGGCGGGTGGGTTAAAACTAAGAGAAGAGTAAGGGATTACCAGAGGAAATTACTTCGACATAACGAGTATTTTGGCCTGAAATCAGCTGGTGCTACTGGCAATGACTAGCTTATTCCAGCGTCACACTATGTTTGAGAAATTAGTGCTAACGACGAAAAACTGATGATGAAGACTTGATACCATTGTGATGAGTGAAGTAGGGGATGAACAGCTTCTTACTCCTTCAGAGCCCTCCCCCTCAATTCTCCACCTTGTTTTTCTGCCAAAAAGGAAACGTCCAACACCTCTTTTTAAAGAGTGTCCAGGGACAACTTCATGAATTTTTGAAAAGCTAGGGTGAAATTGGTGGTTTTGGGTACGCAAGTCAAAGAGGGATTAATGGGTTAAACTGGGGTTTGGTGCAATGATGGGTGGCTCTGGTTTAAAGAAAAGTGGAGGATTGAGATTGGTTCGACCAAAAAGAGGTTTTTTTGCTAGTAAACTAGCGAGATTGATGGAAATGGAATCTTTTCCAATGGATAGGTAAATTGGAGGTGTTTTTGGTGAAAATTGGTAGGGTGAGGTTTTTGGATTGGGCCATATAGGTTTTTGGATCGGTCAAATGCGTTACGATCAAAAGGACTTGAGATTTGGTTGATTTAGAGCCTTGAAACAGAATCTTGGTATGGCAAAAGGTAAATGAGGGGTATTTTGGGGAAAATTGGCAAAGTGATGTTTTGGAGTGTTTGGAATCTAATGGTGATGTCTGATTAGTCTTGGGGGTCAAGATCGTAGGAATTTAGGTTAATGAGATATTTTAGAACGAAATCTTTGTTTAATGGGCAGACAAATGGGGGAATCTAGCTTTGAAACTTTATGGGTAGGTGTTTTGATGTGTTCAAAGTTTAATGGTGTGATTTGATCAGTTCATATGTATCAAGATCAAGGGGATTTGGGTTATGAGTGTTTAGGTTAATGAGATTGGCTAAAATGGAATCTTCGCTTGATGAAGGGGTAAATGGAGGAATCTTGAGTTGAAATTTTATAGGTAGGTATTTTAGGAGGTCTTAGGTCTGATGCTTATGTCTAATCTAATGGTTGAGGTATAAGTGGGGGTCAATCGGGGCCATCGGATAGGTATCAAACAAGTTTGATGGAGGATTTAAGGTTTTTTTGGGTGGAACTCGGGTTTCTTAGGTTTTAGGTGTTTCAGAGAGGTCCAAAGGGTTTGATAGGGTGTTTGGGGTGAATTAAAGGTTCAGATGATGAACTGAGTAAAAATCAGGTGCTAACAATGATTATACAAGAATGACATGGGTTTATTTTATGTATGAAAGGTCAAGAGTCTTTAATATTTTTAAAAGGTTCAAGAATTTTGTTGAAAAACAAAGTGGCCAAAGCATAAAGGTGATCAAAAGTGATAGAGGAAAAGAATATACTTCTTATGAATTTGACAAGTTTTGCAAAGATGAAGTCTTGGAGTATTAGTTGACCATCGCCTACGCTCCAAAACATAAGATTTTTTGGGCAAAAGCAATATATATTGCAGTTTATCTACTTAATAAATGTCCAAAAAGAGCAATAGAAAACAAGACTCCTATATAAGCTTGGAGCAGAAGCAAGCCGTCGACACAACACTTGAGAGTTTTTTTATGCATTTGCTATGTTCACATTCCAGTAGGAAAAAGAAACAAGCTAGAAGATAAGACAAAAAAGGGAATACTCCTGGGATATAATATGCAATCAAAAGACTATAGAATTTATAGCCTAAAGAGCAAGAAGCTAATTTTTAGTCGAGATTCGAGATGTAGAGTTTGATGAGAATGCTACATGGAACTGGAAAGAAGAAAAAGTAGAGATACATAACATCATGGTACCAAAAGTACAAAAAGTAAGGCCTTTTATTAATGAATGAGAAGAAGGATAAAAAAGTCCTGAATCTACAATATCACTATCAACTCCATCACCAGCCACAATAGAAGAAGAACAAGAAGAGTTATCTCTAGAATTGCCACCAAGAAGGATGAGGCCACTTAGTGTTAGACAGTTTTGTATGCCCTTAGCTCCTATCAGTTTTGATGTACTTTTGACATTTAGTGTAAATGAATAAACTACATGTTTGATTCATGTTGTATGGTATGTTTCTGTGTAAGACCCTTAAACTGGACACTTAATGAGACTCATGTTAGTTTAGAATGTTCACAGCCGTTGGATAAGTCTGGGGAGATTTATCCTACCAAGGTTGACACTGGTGTGCTACCAAGTGTTGGGGTGGCCTGTCTCAACTGCCAAGGTGAGACCCAAAGCACATGCAGTGTAGGATTATTTGAATTTTTGAACCAGACCAGATTTCCAGTATTGCCCTGGACCTTGGTGATTGATTGGCAAAACTGAAAAGTTACACCTGACCCCTAGACTCGATTATGATACTGCACTAGGTATCGGATTGGGTTGTCTTTAATATGTCAATCAGTGAGATCCTTAGCGGGGGTCAAAACCTGGGTATGTTGGGACAGTCTAAGAATTCATTTGAGTGGGTGATCATAGTGACATGATCAACCCATTTGCCGGACAATGGTAATGATCAGGGATGCACTCTCTCTGATGGAAGCCAAACTGCCGGTAGTTGATTTCAATCGTTGGATTTTATTTTACAAAATTTATATATAAGATATATAGATATATACGGTTTCAAAATGTTTGCAAATGGTTTTAATTCCCGGGATCCATATGAGCAGAGAGTGTAACACTCTTCCTTGCAGCCAAGGGAGAGGTCCTCTCTTGTCGGGCAGTGTTTGATCATTATGGGTTGAGAGGTTAAGCGTAAGGCCATTTATGGTTATACCTGATGGGTTAATCTTGCATCTGCCCACAGTCCCTGGGTTTTTATAAGATGGCTTAACCTAGGGACCACTTAGTGTAAGTGTTGGGCCCATAGAGTCCATGTGATGGGCTCAGGGGGTTCACTGGGCTCTTTAGTGAATTCGTTAGGCCTTGTAACAAATGTTGGGCCGAACCCATGTGGTTGATGTATAGATCAATGCTTGGGTCCCATGCCATACAAAGAAGCCCAACTGGGCAGCAGTTTGGAAGCCTTTTGAGCACTTAATACATATTGGGCCTAAAGCCCATATCAAACTGGCTGATTTAATTACCCACTTAAAGGGGCGGATTTGAGATTAGGGCAAGCCAAAGGATTGGGTCTTGACCCTATCCATTCTTGGAGACCAAATTCAAATAAAGATTTGAATCTGGTAACCTCCTGATGAGATCAAGAGTGGGTTGACCTAATCTGTAGATAGGATTAAGATAATTACCTATCCAAATACAGATTTGGATTGGGATAACTCCTAATAGGATTAGGAGGTTTCTTAATCACTAAGAAAGAGGAGAAACCCTATTATTGAATTACAAGAATTCGAACCAAGGGTTTAGCGGAAAAATCCTCCTGCAATTTGAGATAGGATCTTAGAAATCCTAGAGAGAAGAAAAGCAAATACGCCAACTTCATCTCTAGAGTTCTCCTCCAGCTGTCGCCATTCACTGCCTGGTTCGATCTCTTTGTGAGAGAAAGATCAAGAAGGTGTTCTTGATATCATTCTTTGCTGAAAGGCTGATTGTGTACGGTGCTCTTCGCTTCCATCGAATTCTTTTGAAGAATTTGGTTCATAGGACGAACACTACTGGTTCTATTCCAGTATCACTGCATCATCTTCAGTGGGAGCAGATTTTGGGAGTATTCTTTGGGCGTGAACACCGACGTTGGGAGATACCAACTCTCCATATCAGGTATAACCCTTCCCTTTCTCTTTGGTTTAGATCTGGTTCGGCTTTGGTTCGATTAGATCCTTGAATATTGTATTATAAAATCAGGGAATATGATTCCCAGTTGGAAGGGAGGAGAGAAAATATTTGAAATTTGCCCACCCTGTTCCGCTGCATTCTTGGCGTCCATACGATGGATCTCTCCCTCCTTTCACTTAGTGAGATATATTTGACATGCAACTTTGTAACTATGGAGCTTGAAAGTTTTGAAGCAGCAACAAAACAAGAAGTATGGGTAAAGGCGATAAAGGAAGAAATCAATATGATTGAGAAAAATAAGACATGGGAATTAGTGGGTCGTCCTCAAGACAAAGAAGTGATTGAAGTTAAGTGGGTCTTAGCTAAACCCTAATGGCTTAATACAAAAACACAAAGCGAGACTAGTCACTAAAAGCTACGTACAATTGCTTGGGACAGATTACAATGAAACCTTTGCTCGATGGCACACTTAGACACTATAAGAACACTAGTAGCATTAGCATCACAGAAGAAGTGGAAGATCTATCAAATTGATGTTAAGTCAGTGTTTCTTAATGAAGTGCTCTAGGAAGAAATATATGTAGAGCAACCTCAAGGGCTTATAGTAAACGGACGAGAAGACAAGGTACTAAGATTGAAGAAAGCTCTCTATGGCCTAAAGCAAGCACAACGAGCATAGAACAATTAAATTGATAGTTACTTCATCAATCAAGGATTAGGAGTCAAAGTAAGCCTACTCTATACATCAAGACCCAAGGTAAATATAACACTCTCATTATTTCTCTATACATAGATGATCTCATCTATACATGAAACGATAAGACAATGATCAAGGTGTTCAAAAAAGATATGATGAAGACATTTGAGATGAGTGATCTCGGAATAATGCACTACTTTCTTGGCATTGAGATCAATCAAGAAGGTATCTTTATATCACAAAAGAAATATATCAAAAACCTACTGAAGAAGTTCAAGATGCAAGGATGCAAGATGGTCGCTACACCACTCATTACAAACGAGAGGTTCAAGAAAGAAGATAGTTCAAAGAAGGTTGATGCCTCAATCTACAGAAGTCTTATTGGGAGTTTACTCCTCACAACTACATGGCCAGGCATTATGTATGCAACAAGTCTACTCTCAAGGTTTATGCAAAGCCCAAGTCAAGCTCACTATGAAGCAGCAAAAAGGATACTAAGATACTTGGAGGGCATAAAAGAATACTTCATTTGGTACAAATCCAAATGAAGAGTACCTCAGGCTATGCCTTCTCACAAGGTTCTAGAATATTCTCTTGGGTATCAAAGAAGCAAGACACATTAGCACAATCATCCGAAGAAGCTGAATACATAGCATCGGTAGCAACAAGTCAAGCTATATGGCTAGGAAGAATACTCGAAGACATAGGTGAAAGGCAAAAGGAATCGACAATGATCTATTGTGACAACAAGTTTGCTATAGCAATGGCAAAAAATCAGTATACCATAGCAGAACGAAACACATTGCAATCAAGTACCACTTTTTACGAGAGACAACTAGCAAAGGAGAAATTGAGCTCAAGCACTGCAACTTTGAAGAATAATTAGTAGAAATTTTCACAAAGGCATTACTTTGTTCAAAGTTTGAGTTGTTACAAGAGAAATTAGGAGTTACAAGAAAGTGTATTAAGGAGGAGTATTAAAAAAATAATCCACTTTCTAGAAGTTTTCCAGAAATTCAAACTTCTAGAACTAATTATCAGGTATGACTAGAAATTAAATCTCTAAGCCTCTAGAAAATGTAAAGAAACTATATAGAATGTCAGTTGGCTTCCGCTCCATTGACTTGGCTCCAATTTAAATAGGACTTAAGCTTCTACATTCGAGGACAAACCATTACAAGTTCCCATTTTTTCAACATCTTGAGCCTTTGCCATTTGCTACAACTCTATCTTACCTAGTTTACTCTCTCTCACATCCCAAGTTCTAACAACTCCACTCTCCTCCATATCCCAATAATTTGATATATAGTATTGGAATTCCCAAATAGGAGGTCAATAAATCAAAATAGGGCTGTTTGGGCTCTCCGGTCTTGGGAAGTTGAGTTAGAAGTCAATCATGTGATGGGTTTTTGGCTTGGTGGAGTGAGATCGAGTCATGGGTCCCATTCTTTGAGAGATGACATTGTTGTTGCTACTGTTGCTGCTGTTGTGGTGTTGTTGGAAACCCATGCCCTGAGGGTGGAATTATATTCGTTCCCCACCATTACAAGCCCTAGAGTTTTTAAGTTCAAACATATCAAATTCTCAACTTAGGTGAAACAGTGGAAAAAATGTCAATACTATATCTGTGTAGGTTTTGTACTAAAACTCGTGCCCAACTTATACTGATTTAATCAAAGATATATTTCAATTGAGCCTCTTCTCCCATGTATAAATTCAATATATTGAGTCTAGTGGTAGATGGCTAGTTGAGATTCAACATTTAAAAACCACCTTCCGAATATGATGGAGGGGGATGTAGTTGAGACTTAGAGAAAGGGAGAGCTGAGAATGGGATCCTATGTTTGGTTAACTACAAAGAGAGATGGAGAGCGAAAGAGATATGGGGGGGGGGGGGTAACTCAAAATGTCCACTTAATGGAATTTGGGCATTTGGAGTCTGCTTCCACGTTAACGTTAAATCTGAAATAGGGAAAATAACATATTTTTGACTTTTGGCTTCAAGTTGAGATGCCAACAGAGGGCAGACCAACATTTAACCTCATCCACTTTTGCACTGAATTGCAAACCACATTGATCAAACAACACTTAAGGAAAACTTCGCACTCCCAAGTGCCCTCCTCTAAGATTGAAATATTTGAGACAATCATTGAATACTTGAACTCTTGCAGCTCGCTCCTAAAAACACCTAAACCCATTATTAAAACAAAACTTTTGATGTAGTTAAGAGCAAGGTTCAAAATATCGATACGTATCAGGTCGTACCACCGATACATATTGTAACGAGGCCTTTTGGATTCTCCCATATAGGGGGTGTTTCGGGTCGACGAGTCTTTTAGGGGGTAGACTAGCCTTATACCGGCCCCTTTGAAATAGATTCGAAAAAAAAAACAAAAAAAAAATCGATACAAGCCGATACGCCTTTTATATTTTATTTTCTCACCTATCCTCATTAATCTAATAAATCAAAAGAAATTTGCTCAGGGGTGATTATTTCAATCCAACTCAGGTCAGGTCCACATCACGTCCACAAATTCTACTCTCATACAAATCTCATTTATTTGTTTTATATTCAAATTTCATTTAATTGGTTAATTGTCATAAAATTATAATTTAAGCCTAAAAACTAAATTTAATAAAACATACTAAAATTATTAAAATATTAAATTTTACTAAGCTTTTATCTAGGAACTATTAAAAATTAAGAAATTAATAAAAATCAGTAGTTCACAAATTAAGAATTCAAGTGCACTGAATTATATTTAAAATAATTAATATTAATAAGACAATTAAAAATAATTTTTTGAAGCTAAATGTATAATTTTGTTAAAATGAAAAAAGAAAAGGGGAAAAGTAAAAATAATAGGATAAATAATAATAATAATAATAATAATAATAATAATAATAATAATAATAATAATAATAATAATAATAATAGTAATAATAAAATAATAACTATAAAATTTATTAAAAGAAATAAAACATACCATTTGCATTCCAAATAAAAATTTTAAAATTTAATTAAAAAATAAATCTAATAATGGCACGATTAGAAATATAAATTAGCCTAACCTAGCTAGACCTATAAATTTTTATGCTCAAGCAATTATTTTCTTCTGAGCTAGGTCTAGCATATATTTCTACCTAGCCCACAAATATTGTAGGTAGTAGTGCTTTAAATTGATCAAATTTAGATCGGATCCTAGTGGACCCACATCCACATTCAATTATGAAATCTCCATCTCCACATCTACATCTAATTATTATGTTACATTTGGGATCAAATGCAAATTTAATCTACAACCATTTTATTGTGTTTAAAATGACAAAAAAAAGTTTTAAAATGTTAATTATTTTAAAGTGTATATGTATAATAAATGTATATAAATATAAAATATTAAATTTATCAATTATAAATTTATATAATTGTACATAATATCTTTATGTATACATAATTATACTACATATATACATAAAATAATAATTTTTATTGAATTTGGATTTTAGGCAGACTGAATGATGTTAAATCCACATTTGATCCAATTATTAATTACATACTAGTTCTAACATCCAAATCCAGGATTTTCAGATTTAGAGTCTATTAATGGTCCTACTAGGTAGGTCCAAGCTAAGCAACCCCTAAGCTCAACCTGGAAGTTATATATGAGGTTCAAAATATTGATACAGGGTGATATGTCGATTGTGTGTATACACTGTATCGGTACTCTTTTTTTTGTTATTTTTTTTTCAAATATGGTTCATAGGGGCTGGTTTAAGGGCAATCTATCTTCTGAACCACTTATCGACCCAACCTCGATACGATACGTATCAGTCGATGTAGCCTGATATGTATCAATATTTTGAACCTTAGTTATATACATATATATTTAGATAACAAGTTTCATATAAATATGTAGATCAGAAATTTTATATATTTTTTATAATAAATTAAAATTACGTAGAAATTTTAATTTGTAAAAGAATCATAGCTTAGTTAACATAGGCAATCTAGTACCTATCCCAAGCCTAAACAAACATTATTATGCTTGGGGGTGTGGGCTAGGCTGGGCTAGGAAACCTTAAAAACTATTAATACACTATAATGATTTGGCCTGAGATCTTTTATGTTTTTTTGGTTCATTAGGCTATACAATGTGGGTAGCCCATCCCCATAGCCATTCAGCTTCAATCTTAATAATTTTTATCTAAGTAGTAAGAAAACCCAAAAATAATGCATGCTTGGATTGTACTTGGTTTGGTTCAGTCTAATTACAAATGTCACATTGCTCTTAGGAGTGCAAGTTAGGGGAAGGGTCAAGTCGAGGATCAACCAAAGCCCAACCCAAAGTCTTAAAACTTGAGCTCAGGTTTGGATTAATTTAATTATGACTAAAAATGGTAATATATAGATTAATTTAATTATGACTACAACCAAATTTTATATATTTACTAATATTTAAGTAACATTTACAAAAAATTGTAAAATTTAATCATTAATATAGTATAGTAAATAAAATAAAACATGAACAGATAATATGAAAAATTAATTATTTTATTAAATAATTAGTAGTAGCTAACTATTTTTGTTAAAAATTATTAATATAATTAACACAAATTACTAAACTATTTTTGTAACAAATTAGTAAAATAAAGATGAATTATTTTAAACAATATTGCATTCCTTCCTTGTAATGGTTATTGATGCTTGTTGTTACACTTTCCCTTGACAAATCCCATGAAACCCACAGGTCCTTGCTAGAATTATATTATTTTAAGTGGAAAGTTTTAAAGAGAAAACAATGGTATAGGTTTCGGCATAAGTTGGCTACATGGTGTTTTTACATTCTTTTCGTAAAACAGTGATAATTAAGATTGGGTTCAGTTCACTGAGTTGATCACATTTGAACTTGGTGTTTTTGGTTTTCGAAGGTTACTTTGGTTCTCCATTTGAACATCTGAACACATTTTTGAATTCTAAAAATAGATCTCAAATCTCAAAGTTTAACATACCTCTTTATAAATTTAGATCCAAATTAAGAGTTTAATTGAACTATAATGTAAATAATATTTATTATATTTTTTAAGGTAAAATAAAATTTTACCAAAACAAAAAAGAATAGATGTACAGTATACAAGATACATCAGCCCAAGGTACAGAAGTACTGATCTCACCGGGTCCAAAAAGCACTCAAAACACAAGCGAACTACCCAAATAACAGATCCCGCCCCTCAACAACAACAACTCCATCCATACAACCATTCATCGACACCTTACCATCACCCTAGCTAGCTAACAAAAACTAACACGCCTAGCAACTTGAACCCTTTTGCTTTTGGGTTGTGCTTGACGAATGCATGGCTTCCTGCTCGACTTTGTTAAAAATAAACCCCCAGTTTTTGACACTTGATCAACCGCCTCTAATTCTGGTAGCTCAGCACCATTACCTAATCCTCCTCTCCTATGGTGATTAACGTAGGGGTGGCAATTGGGTGGGTTAGGGTTTGGGTTGAGTTTCAATATAACCTATCTAATTCGTCAATTCATTAATGGCCTATTTAAATAAAGTTAAATGGATTCACCTAAATCCGTCTACCGGCCCAAACCGTTAACCATATAATAACTTTAGTTTTAAGAAAATAGCTTAAAAGCTAAAACCAACTCATTTTTAACAACTTCGCAGTTAGACATGGTCCCCAATATGTTTTTGTTCTCTAACATTATCCCCTCACATCCAACATTGATGAGAAACAAATGAAAGAGAAAACGAAAACCAATAATAGAAGGAAAGGGAAACATCTTATTTTGTGTCATGCAAAGTATGGCTGGTTGAATCCATGTTCTCATACTTGTCAACTTATAATTTAACCATATTGTACCAAACAATGGATCATTTTTTCATTAGAGAGTGGATTAGATACAAAAGTAAGCTTTACTGCATTTTCTTGCAAAAAGTGTTTGCTTCTAGATACTCAAACATGAAAGAATTCTCTTGTAATCAGCTTCCTAAGATTTTATAGTTGGTACAACATGAAATGAAATCTTATTTTTCATAGAAGAAAGTAAAGCATTATTTTCAATGTGCTTTTTTACATTCACTGGATCTCATACCTAAGATGATGGAAATCTACTAATAAAATATATAAATAGTTTAATGGAGATGATCAAATCCTTATTTCAATATTGCTATAATGATAGGAAAAGAACATTAGACCTAAGGGATGTCCTACATTATTGCTCAACGAGGGAAATTCATGAACAATATCGTATCTCTTTGCAAAGAAGACTGCTCAGATGTATCACCAACATGATAGAATTGTGAAGGTTCAGATAATAAGCTCACACTCTCTTCTTCTTTCGGTTGAACCCATGGTTGTTTTCTCATCCTTTTCAAGTTTTGTAGCTCCATTGCAACTTCTTCCATTGTGGGCCTTTCTTCACCTTTTAGACTGAGGCATCTTTTTGCAACCTTAGCAACCACACAAAGTTCGTCAACATTTTTCTCATCCACAAATCGATCTTCAATTAGTTCAAAAAGACGATTTTCATTCATTGATGAAATGAAATATGTAGCCAAGTTTCTTTGTTCTTGTGGTCTTTCAAAAGAAAGAGGTTTTTTACCTGTTAAGAGCTCTACAAGAACCACTCCAAAGCTATAAACATCACTTTTCTCTGTCAATTGACTTGTGTGGAAATATTCTGGGTCCAAATATCCCAATGTCCCTTGAACCAATGTGGTTATTTGAGATTGATCCGTAGGAAGTAACTTGGAAACTCCAAAATCAGAAATTTTTGCAATATATTTTTCATCTAATAATATATTTGTGGATTTGATGTCCCTATGAATAATTGGTATAGAGACTTTGGAGTGAAGATAGGCAAATGCGCTAGCTGTTTCTGTTGCAATCCTCAATCGATCTTCCCACGAAAGCAAAATGCCATTGTTTTGATGAATATGGTGAAAAAGGGTTCCATTGGAGATATATTCATAAACCAACAAAGGTACTTCAGTCTCTAAACAACACCCCAAGAGTTTTACCACGTTGCGGTGATTAATTTGAGTTAAAATGACAACCTCATTTATGAATTGCTCCATTTGACTAGCATCCATTATTCTAGACATTTTAATGGCAACAGCTTGATGATTAGGTAAAATGCCTTTGTAAACCGTACCTTGTCCACCTTGGCCTATGACGCACTCTTCATTATAATTATTGGTTGCCAACTTTAACTCTTCGGTTGAGAAGATTTTTAAGAGATTTGAACCTCCATTAGATAATTGTTGTTGTAAAAGGAAGCCACCATTTTGCTCAAAGTATTTCTCTTTCAATCTCATGAGCTTTCTTTTCCTTATGATCAAGTACAGCCAAGAAATACAGATGAGTAACAAGAAGATGCCAAAGCTTATACCTGCATAGAATATATATCAATCATTAGTTAATGACAGAATAACCACTGTTATATATGTTGTAATTTTCTCAAGGAACAACATCTCATAAGTTGACTAATAAAATGACCTTTTTTATGAAAAGAAAAACTAATCATAGAGCTGACAGAATCTATGTAATATTTATTTTTTCTGATTTTTGGTTTAACCCTTACAACATCCCGGACATATACATGATTGAGGGACTTCCTGGAAGTAGCTATGAAGCTAATTAAAATGGCTGGCAGACATTTATACAAAAGGGTGGATCTGAAATATTATTGCAAGAGGTTCCAAGAATACCGAGCTCAGGGAAGAGGCAGGCAAGGCAGACCCATATGTTTTATGGTCTGTATATAGTAGGGATTAGCTGGATACCAATTTTGTTTTATTACCAAGTATATAATAGATCCCATATGATGAATTAGAGAAATCCATTGTTCATGTTAACTGAAGCACTCCTCTGCTAGGCGTTGTTCAGCATTGTATTCATTTTGAAAAAAGTAATGGGATCAATATTTTTTTTGATAAGAAAATTAAAATTTATTAGTGGGATCAATACTGAGAACCGGTGCTATTTTGCTAGCTAAAATATTGTTTAAATGTGAGATAGATTTTGAAGTAATAACATTTCTAATTCACTCCCAAACCTCTAATCTAGAAAACAGAAATTTATTATCGTTTGTAGTCAGCTTGTAAAACATAAGAACTCGTTTTCTTTCATGTGAAAAGTTGCACTTGAGGTGGTGTTGTGTGTTCAAAGATCAAAATGTAACTACAGAAGCGAGAAATTTGCTACTGCATGCCTGCAGAAAATTGCATAAGGACAAGAGCATTACCTAGGATGATGACCTTAATTACAGTTAAAGCTTTCTTGCAACCTTGCCCATCTTTCCTACCATCACCATGCGTACCCTTTGGACATGGGCAATTGTATGATCCAATTGTATTAATGCAAGTTCCTATGCAAGGATTTCCTTTTGGATCATGACATTCGTTTACATCTGGCAAAAGAACGATAATAAACAAAGCATTAGCTCAAATATTTAAGTGTTGTAAATTTTACAACAAATCTGAAAATATCAGAAGTTAGAAGAAATGAGTCATTATTGCAATGGCTTTCTCAAACCACAGATTAATATTGATTCTTGGATTTATTAGTAACGCTTTAAAGATTAACAGAAGTTAGAAGAAATGGAGTAATAATGAAATTTATGCTAGCAAGAACTAGGGGAAAACCAAATTAGGTCTTGGGACGTGTGACATAATTTGGCTTGGTTTAGGCTTTGGCCAATCTAAACGTTACATCAAATTTTGGTACATTTGTGGGACGTGTGACATAATTTTATCAAAGGGCGAAGGTTGTAACTTGTCTCTATATCAAAGGGCAAAGGATTTCCTTTTGGGCTAGGCCAGTGGTAGTTTATGCACCCGACAATTGATCCTAAGGTTGTAACTTGTCTCTGTATCTAAATATAAATACTGACGAATAAAAAAAGAATATAATGAATCCGTACCTTGGCAGCCGTTGGGGAGATAAGGATTCCCTTGAAAACCTTGCTTACACTGGCAAAGATAACCCGGACCATTTTTGGAGTTTATGCAATTGGTGTTGTCCCCGCAAGCATAGTCGGTGCTGGTCACTTGTAGTGCTTCCTCGCAAGAAGTATTGCTTCGAATTGCCCAGTCAAGTACTATTGGAGTTCTGAACCCAACGTTTACAAGGTAGTCCACTTCATTTCTTGAATTCCATATATTAGAAGCACTTGAGTTAAACCAGTCTTTGTCAGACAGAAAGGCCATGCTGCATTTGCTCATATTCCAAGTGTAGGCTGTTGTAGATTCATTCTTGTAAATGTCAACTGATATATCAAATGAACCAAGATCCTCAGGTATCTCCTTCTGGCAGCATCCGGTGCCATTACAATGTACATTTGTCACCTCTGTGTCATAGCCACAAAATGAAACGCATTCGGCGTACGACTCTAGGTCGTAATAATCAGCCATGACGCCATGTGTGTTACAACCAATTGCCGTAAGTTTGTTCCGGGAGTTGGATAATCTGTATGCCTTTGGAATTTTGGTTCGGGAGTTGTCTGTTTTCTCCCCCATATCACATTCGACAGCAGCCCAATAGGAGAAAGTTAATTCACCTTGCAGTGATATGTTCAACACAATTTTGTCACCATATTCATCATAATCAGGGCCATACATCATCAGTTGCGGATGGTCAGAGGCTGTATTGCACAACAACTTGAATTCATCTCTATAACAGCTTGGATCATCTCCAACGAGGCCAAACGGGTACGGGATGCTGACATTTCCGCATTTACTTTGACAACCTAGCTCTGTCTCTGGAGATGTTGGAATGACTGTTGCAATTGTCAGTTGTTACAAGACAAGGTAAAGGAACACGGTTAAAGCCTTGGTTTTTAAAACCGAACCGGTTAGGGGTCCGGTTACCGGTTTGAATAGTCTGAGGCCGGTTCCTTTTGACAAAAATAATTTTAAAAATTAAAGAAATTGGAAAATGGTCAAAATCGTTTGAATGGTTCAAACAATTAACTGGCCGGTTCAATGGTTTGCTGACTAAAATCAACGGTTTTAGAGAAAAAAGCGGTCTTGGGGGAAAACAGAGCCAGTCAGGTCAGGTGACCAGTTCCCGGTTTTTTCGTTCCAACCGTTCAATCTGGTCCGGTATTGAAAATCATAGTTAAAGCATATTTCTGTTTTCTTTCCAGTTTAAAAAGGATTTTTTATGTAATTTTGAAAAGGATTTAATACTGATCTTATGTGAGTTCAAATCAACCCCCCACAAGGAGCCTTCCTTTCTCATTCCCCTTTCCCGCCTCCTCCTTAACTCTCTCTCTCTCTCTCTTCATTATCCCTCCCAATCCTTTACATTAAGTCACATCGCTAAGCATCCCTGAGATAGTTGAGGAATGGCCAGTCCACAAAGAGTCGAAAGCTCCTGGGATTAGTAACTAAGCATCCCTGAGATGAGACATCGGAAGACACTTCAGATAAGCAAGCTGAAGACAAAAGATCTCAACCACTCTTGACCTCGACCATGGTAAGACCAAGGCCTGCACCTTAAAAAGAAAGAGAAAAAGGGTAGCACACAAGCTCAGGACCAAAAAGCAAATTGATGAGGGCGGATTTGGCCCTCTAATGAAATTGTGACACCTGGCACCTCATGCCAACCAAGTGCAGCCTCTTGACAACTGGGCAGCTTGGGAAGCTAGACAAAGCTTGCCACTTACAGGCAGCTCGGCATAGCTCACCACAGGCAGCTCGGCAGAGCTTGCCATAGCTCGGGGAGCTCGGCATAGCTCTCCCCCACAGCTTGCCACTTGCAGGGTAGCTCGGTACAGAAGAGTAGTTCGGCATATCGTAGGAAGATCTCCAGCTCGGCATAGCTCTCCCCCAGGTATTTCGCCATCAGGGAGCTCGACATAGCTCTCCCCCAGGCAGTTCGCCACTAGGGAGCTCTACCATCCTCTCCTGGGAGCAGGTCAAATGATGAGGTACTTAACAAAAAATAAAAAAATGGTACGTGACCAGAACCGATTACATCACATACTTCCATTAATTAGCAAAGATTTGTACATAATTCTAGGCTTAGGATATTGAGTTGTTTCTACAAGAAAAGAAGAAAAAGAATGGTCAACACTACAGCAACAAAAGTGGAGTAGAACAAGACATGAACTCAGACTAGTATCAGCAGCAGCAACCAACAGGCATTTCAATCCTTGGTAGGGCAATCGACCTCTTCATTCTCCTCAGGCATGTCCATGGCTGCAATGTTATCCTCTATAGGAGCATCAAGTGATATATGGAGAATGGTATGCTCATCTCCCTTATAATCGCCATAAAACGTCAATTTTGGAGGAAGGATGGCAGTGTCGCAGAATAACTTGAAGTCATCATTTTTGAAACAGGTTGGATCATCTCCCACTAGGCCAAACGGGTATGGGATGCTAACATTCCCACATTTGCTTTGGCACCCAGGCCTTGTATCTGGCATTGTCAAAGTTGCTGTTATCGACTCATCATTTTCTCATTTTAATTTCCTTTTTTCATTCAAGTTGAACAAGTTGAACAAAGAAAAGGATTTCTTCAAAAACTGCAGGGGTGAAATTTGTATATCCAAGCCATAGCAATAGGTGGTTTAGTGTAGAGAAGTAAAAGATGCTTATAATTACCTTTGTATATCCAACTTAAATAGTGATATTTTAAGCAAAATTCATAAAAGAGTGAAAGAAGCCATACCTTGGCATCCATGGGGGAGGTAAGGATTCCCATGATAGCCTTGCATGCATTGGCAACTATATCCAAGGCTGCTGTTGGTGATAGAGCAGTTGGTGTTCTCCCCGCATGCGTAATTTCTGCTTTCTTTTTCACATGTCCTGTTCGCATTTGATCCGTCCAATTCTATGCATACAAATTAATGTTTTTAAATTACAAGCTGTTTATTTTTCAGATTAAGAGAAAATTAAAAATTCAGATGGCTAATGTGACCATACGAAGGTAAATTAATGAGATCCGAGTATGTTATCATTTCATTTATGGGATTTTTAGATTGCACTCCACGAATTCGGATTTAAAATCTCCCTCAACACCAGCTGACAGCACGTGACACAAGGCAGATTCAATCCTTGGATCACACCCTCAGTCGATTTAACAGTTGGAGTACTCACCCTTGGATCACACCGCGAGGCCTCCGATTCCTTTTCAGTGCTTGCAAGTGAGACCTTCTGCCTCATCCCTACTGGAAATCCAGTACTGACCTTACTCCCATTTTGTGGTAGCATCAAATATAATTTGAGTAGAACCAAGCCATTGTTGTAAGAAGTTATTCTAAATAAAAGCATACTGATCAAGAGTAGGGGTATCAATTGGACTAGATTTGGTCCAATCCAATCTAGTCCAATGTGAATTCATTATAAATGGAGCAGGTTCAATCCAATCCAATGATTATTTTAGACAATTTTGGATCGGTTTAATTCAATGTTTAGACCATCCAATCTGTTCAAATTTGTTTTAATTAAGATTAATTGTAACTCAAACCTAGTCCATTGACACCCATACTTTTAACTTCTATCAATGAACCATATATTAGCTCAATCCAACCCAATCCAATATAAACTTATTACAATTGGACTAGGTTCAATTCGATTAAATAGATACTTTGAACGATTAAATCTGGACTCTAGAGTGATCCAATTCAATATGTCTTGCTGGTCCATCCATTGTTGGTTCGTCCAATATGTCCAAATTGATTTTATGGATCCAATAACAACCCTAATGAGTAGTATAAGTACATATTGTCTATCCTCACTGTGATTTTAATGAAGATACCAAATTGGAATCACAAAAACATCCAAGATGACACACAAGCTGATGCGGACCCACAACGGATCTATAGCTCAC
The DNA here is from genome assembly GCF_056320005.1 of Nelumbo lutea. Lineage (NCBI taxonomy): Eukaryota > Viridiplantae > Streptophyta > Magnoliopsida > Proteales > Nelumbonaceae > Nelumbo > Nelumbo lutea. The sequence continues at coordinate 48,967,863 of NC_142688.1, forward strand.
CATAGAACAACGATGAGCTCAAAACTATCACAGTAATGCAATGGATGAAAACACTATCAACTAAATTCGCTAATAGTAGGACATCCATTAGGATCAAACAGGAACATGTCAAATTAGTTCTGATGCCACCCGTGCCATGTCACTACAGCAAACTTGTTAAGGGAAGTAACACACATGTAGTATGAGAATCCTCTGACAAAAGGAAACTTCGTCTTAGAAAGATCTCATAAGACAGATGGCAAACCCCTAGCAGTGTTCCCTTGTCAGTCGACACCGAATTGAATATTCCCTTTCCAAATAGGAGTCAAATCCTTATTGGCTCATTCCTTTCAGGAACACGGGATCTCCCTTTATCGGAGGGGGTTCAGATCATAATGAAGACATGACTCTCTGTCAATAGAAGCTCATAGCCTACCCATGTTCCTAGCCCCCCTTTTCCTTTCAAGGAGACCACCATACTTGCCCTTACGACTACATCCATATTAGAATCTCTAGTTATGTTCTTGATCGTGGAGATGACTGCTCACAGAATTAACCTTTCCCCAATCCCATAGGAACAGTCCAACAACCTTGACAACACTAACACAGGAGTTGAGGAACATATTAGCCTGGAAACTGTCGACCAGGTTGATATTGAGATCTTGACCAACAAGGAGTACGAGTTTTGACCGTCTAGAACAGATGCAAGCCAAAATGAGAGGCATCCAACAAAAAATGATAGTGATTGAACACTCGCCATTCACTCCTACTAGCCCTTCTACACCCGTCCCCGCAGGCTATCTTGGGAGTCTAAACCCTGGAGCAACAGAACATCCATCCGAAACCAATCATGTAGCCACACCATACGTGGCGTAGAGGACCTGCTTCTTTGCTATTGAACAACCATGTGTAGTCCAACCAGGTAGTGCGACGGTGGAGGCACCCATCAGTCGAATGGAGATAAGGGAGTATGTCCAAGGCTTGGTGGAAGAGAGCCGAAACATATCCCTCTGGTTATGTTCCTTTGCAATAGTGGCCACAATACGATGGGCAGAAGGGGAGCCCACAGGAACACACCAACAAGTTTGAAGATGCACTAGGAGTGTTCTCTTTCGATGAAGACCTATAGGTTCGAGAATTCTCTAAATCCTTGACTAGGCCAACATACTCGTGGTTTGTCAACCTGACGGCATGGAGCATCGACTCTTGGGATGAGTTAGCCAAGAAATTCTTATCCAAGTGGTTCACCCCCAAGTAGAGGTTGACGATGGTTGACTTACACAACACGGAACAACGTGTTGGGGAAGACCTATTGGCATATGTCATACGATTTCAAAAACTGACACACTCGGTCTTTGAAGAGCACACAACAGAAAAGGGCTTCGTGGAACAATGCATCCAGGGGATGCACCCAACATGTAGGATTGGGATCGAAAACATCAAGATTGAAACATTCAATCAGCTCTAGAAATGTGTTGAGAGAACAACATAGACTGTCACCACCCCGGAATCACGGCTAGCTTCATTAGGGCTACAGTATGCTAAGAACAAGACATATGTCGTTGATCGCAGACCCAAAATGTAGGATTGGGATCGAGAACATCGAGATTGAAACATTCAACCAACTCTGGAAATGCATTGAGAGAATAGCACAGACTATCACCACCCCGAAATCATGGCTAGCTTCATCAGAGCTATAGTACACTAACAATGAGACATATGTCATCGATCATAGACCCCTAAATACTAGAAAAACCAGCCAAGGGCATTACTATCTTGACGACTACCAAATATGATGAAATGGCCCACTGCCAACACCCCCTCCATTCCCCTACACCAATAGTGAAGTGATCACGATCATCAGCAAGCTCATGGAAGATCTTGTAATCAACCTACCACCACTAGTAGCTAGAGTCGATCCCGAGAAGGGAAAGCATGGGAGAAGATGGTGTAGTTATCACCAGTGGCTGAATCATGATCTGGTAGATTGCTTCACCCTCTAGCGGCTCTTCGCATAGAAAAGTGAAATTCGATGATTTTGCTAAAAAGAAGCCAACATAGGTAGAGACAAACCCCCACCCCTTGCACTCGCAAGGAGGTAGCATAAATATGGTCGGATCTTTAGGAGGCGATCATGTAGATGTGTTAATACAATGGTTTGAGCAGAACCCGAACTTGTAATAGTTCCTCAACAAATAAGGGGTCAATGCCACGGTGCAACAACTCGCCATCATGGCATTGGTGAAAGCTTTTAGGAGACTATTTGAACCACACTGCATAAGAAAGTCCTATGTAGAATTCACCCCAGATGACGTGTTGGCCACAAAACCCCACAACAACCAGCCCCTATATATCATAGCCAAAATACGGGGTATGAGATTCAGTGCTCCTTACTTAACCAAGGAAGTTCCGTAAACCAGATCTTCCTCCACACCTTGAAACTCATGAATATATTGAAGGAAACTATCAGAGGGCTACCTAAGGAGGCCATGGATTTTAATGGGAATGCATCTATCACGGAAGGGTCGATTGAATTGCCAGTAGCTATTGGGCCTTTCTTCATCAACCATGATTTCTAATTGATATATAAGAAAATGGCATACCACAACTTGCTGGGTCAAGCATAAGGGCTGCACCATCAGGATTCCAATCACCCATGTCCCATTTGATAGATTGGAAGCACACCTGCAAGATGCCATGTACTACACAGAGCTTGCTGAAAAAAGGGATACTCAAGTGGCCAAAGTGGAAATCATGCGATTGTCGAACCCAATGAATGAGCCTCTGACAACCTCAGAGAGAAAAAAGCGATCTAGGTGTGTATGGGTGACAGACGAATGTAGAAAGAGTTACTACACCATTGTGGAAGAATATGAAGAAGTGGACATCTTAGTTACAAGGAAAGTTGTCTTAGAGGTATGAATCGTATTACCCTGTCTTGTCTTTTAATCAGAGTAATTGGTTTGCTTTTTAAAATAAAAGAAGAAAATAAGTACACATATGCACTCTAAACATTGTTTCATTCAAAACTATTGTGTTAAAAGACCAACTGTGAAACCACTATACAAAGATATCATGATGCTTTCATCGCAAGAAGAACCTGAACATACACAACAAAACAAAACAGCATCGAGAGTACACTAACTAATATCCTTAAAACATGTGATAATGATAGGAGAAATACTGAGATAGTATTAATAAGAGGACCATTCTAAGAAAACAAGGGAATACTGGATGAAATACACACACATCCTAAGCACATGCAAGATTCGAATGGCATAGTAGAGGAACCCTTGGAAGAAGTTAACATGGCCACCGAAGGAATGGAAAGGAGGCTATTGTTTGTGTCAACCAAGTTAGGCACTAAAGAGAAGGCAAAGTTGTTTGGCCAACAAGGTGTACGAGTTTTGACCATCTAGAACAGATGCAAGCCAAAATGAGAGGCATCAAACAAAAAATGATAGTGATTGAACACTCCCCATTCACTCCTATTAGCCCTTCTACACCCGTCCCCGCAGGCTTTTTTGGGAGTCTAAAACCTGGAGCAACAGAACATCCATCCGAAACCAATCATGTAGCCTCACCATACGCGACGTAGAGGACCTGCTAATTTGCTGTTGAACAACCTTGTGTAGTCCAACCAGGTAGTGCGACGGTGGAGGCACCCATCAGTCGAATGGAGATAAGGGAGTACGTCCAAGGCTTGGTGGAAGAGAGCCGGAACATATCCCTCTGGTTATGTTCCTTTGCAATAGTGGCCACAATACGATGGGCAGAAGGGGAGCCCACAGGAACACACCAACAAGTTTGAAGATGCACTAGGAGTGTTCTCTTTCGATGAAGACCTATAGGTTTGAGAATTTTCTAAATCCTTGACTAGGCCAACATACTCGTGGTTTGTCAACCTGACGGCAGGGGGCATCGACTCTTGGGATGAGTTAGCCAAGAAATTCTTATCCAAGTGGTTTACCCTCAAGTAGAGGTTGACGATGGTGGACTTACACAACAAGGAACAATGTGTTGGGGAAGACCTATTGGCATATGTCATACAATTTCAAAAACTGACACACTCGGTCTTTGAAGAGCACACAACAGAAAAGGGCTTCGTGGAACAATGCATCCAGGGGATGCACCCAACATGTAGGATTGGGATCAAAAACATCAAGATTGAAACATTCAATCAGCTCTAGAAATGTGTTGAGAGAACAACATAGACTGTCACCACCCCGGAATCATGGCTAGCTTCATTAGGGCTACAGTATGCTAAGAACAAGACATATGTCGTTGATCGCAGACCCAAAATGTAGGATTGGGATCGAGAACATCGAGATTGAAACATTCAACCAACTCTGGAAATGCATTGAGAGAATAGCACAGACTATCACCACCCCGAAATCATGGCTAGCTTCATCAGGGCTATAGTACACTAACAATGAGACATATGTCATCGATCATAGACCCCAAAATACTAGAGAAACCAGCCAAGGGCATTACTATCTTGACGACAACCAAATATGATGAAATGGCCCACTGCCAACACCCCCTCCATTCCCCTACACCAATAGTGAAGTGATCACGATCATGAGCAAGCTCATGGAAGATTTTGTAATCAACCTACAACCACCAGTAGGTAGAGTCGATCCCGAGAAGGGAAAGCATGGGAGAAGATGGTGTAGTTATCACCAGTGGCTGAATCATGATCTAGTAGATTGCTTCACCCTCTGGCGGCTCTTCGCATAGAAAAGTGAAATTGGATGATTTTGCTAAAAAGAAGCCAACATAGGTAGAGACAAACCCCCACCCCTTGCACTAGCAAGGAGGTAGCATAAACATGGTCGGATCTTTAGGAGGCGATCATGTAGATGTGTTAACACAACGGTTTGAGCAGAACCTGAACTTGTAATAGTTCCTCAACAAATAAGGGGCCAATGCCACGGTGCAACAACTCGCCATCATGGCATTGGTGAAAGCTATTAGGAGACTATTTGAACCACACTGCATAAGAAAGTCCTATGTAGAATTCATCCCAGATGACGTGTTGGCCACAAACCCCAACAACAACCAGCCCCTGTATATCATAGCCAAAATAGGGGGTATGAGATGCGGTGCTCCTTACTTAACCAAGGAAGTTCAGTAAACCAAATCTTCCTCCACACCTTGAAACTCATGAATATATTGAAGGAAACTATCAGAGGGCTACCTAAGGAGGCCATGGATTTTAATGGGAATGCATCTATCACGGAAGGGTCGATTGAATTGCCAGTAGCTATTGGGCCTTTCTTCATCAACCATGATTTCTAGATGATATATAAGAAAATGGCGTACCACAACTTGCTGGGTCAAGCATAAGGGCTGCACCATCAGGATTCCAATCACCCATGTCCCATTTGATAGATTGGAAGCACACCTGCAAGATGCCATGTACTACACAGAGCTTGCTGAAAAAAGGGAAACTCAAGTGGCCAAAGTGGAAATCATGCGATTGTCGAACCCAATGAATGAGCCTCTGACAACCTCAGAGAGAAAAAAGCGATCTAGGTGTGTATGGGTGACAGGCGAAAGTAGAAAGAGTTACTACACCATTGTGAAAGAATATGAAGAAGTCGACATCTTAGTTACAAGGAAAGTTGTCTCACAGGTATGATTCGTATTACCCTGTCTTGTCTTTTAATCAGAGTAATTGGTTTGCTTTTTAAAATAAAAGAGGAAAATAAGTACACATATGCACTCTAAACATTGTTTCATTCAAAACTATTGTGTTAAAAGACCAACTGTGAAACCACTATACAAAGATATCATGATGCTTTCATCGCAAGAAGAACCTGAACATACACAACAAAACAAAATAGCATCGAGAATACACAAACTAATATCCTTAAAACATATGATAATGATAGGAGAAATACTGAGATAGTATTAATAAGAGGACAATTCTAAGAAAACAAGGGAATACTGGATGAAATACACACACCTCCTAAGCACATGCAAGATTCGAATGGCATAGTGGAGGAACCCTTGGAAGAAGTTAACATGGCCACCGAAGGAATGGAAAGGAGGCTATTGTTTGTGTCAACCAAGTTAGGCACTAAAGAGAAGGCAAATTTGTTTGGCCAACAAGGTGTACGAGTTTTGACCATCTAGAATAGATGCAAGCCAAAATGAGAGGCATCCAACAAAAAATGATAATGATTGAACACTCCCCATTCACTCCTATTAGCCCTTCTACACCCGTCCTCGTAGGCTATCTTGGGAGTCTAAAACCTAGAGCAACAGAACATCCATCTGAAACCAATCTTGTAGCCGCACCATACGCGGCGTAGAGGACCTGCTTCTTTGCTGTTGAACAACCTTGTGTAGTCCAACCAGGTAGTGCGACGGTGGAGGCACCCATCAGTCGAATGGAGATAAGGGAGTACGTCCAAGGCTTGGTGGAAGAGAGTCGGAACATATCCCTCTGGTTATGTTCCTTAGCAATAGTGGCCACAATACGATGGGCAGAAGGGGAGCCCACAGGAACACACCAACAAGTTTGAAGATGCACTAGGAGTGTTCTCTTTCGATGAAGACCAATAGGTCCGAGAATTCTCTAAATCCTTGACTAGGCCAACATACTCGTGGTTTGTCAACCTGACGGCAGGGAGCATCGACTCTTGGGATGAGTTAGCCAAGAAATTCTTATCCAAGTGGTTTACCCTCAAGTAGAGGTTGACGATGGTGGACTTACACAACACGGAACAACGTGTTGGGGAAGACCTATTGGCATATGTCATACGATTTCAAAAACTGACACACTCGGTCTTTGAAGGGCACACAACAGAAAAGGGCTTCGTGGAACAATGCATCCAGAGGATGCACCCAACATGTAGGATTGGGATCGAAAACATCAAGATTGAAACATTCAATCAGCTCTAGAAATGTGTTGAGAGAACAACATAGACTGTCACCACCCCGGAATCACGGCTAGCTTCATTAGGGCTACAGTATGCTAAGAACAAGACATATGTCGTTGATCGCAGACCCAAAATGTAGGATTGGGATCGAGAACATCGAGATTGAAACATTCAACCAACTCTGGAAATGCATTGAGAGAATAGCACAGACTATCACCAACCCGAAATCATGGCTAGCTTCATCAGAGCTATAGTACACTAACAATGAGACATATGTCATCGATCATAGACCCCGAAATACTAGAGAAACCAGCCAAGGGCATTACTATCTTAACGACAACTAAATATGATGAAATGGCCCATTACCAACACCCCCTCCATTCCCCTACACCAATAATGAAGTGACGATCATGGGCAAGCTCATGGAAGATCTTGTAATCAACCTACAACCACCACTAGCAGGAGTCAACCCTGAGAAGGGAAAGCATGGAAGAAGATGGTGTAGCTATCACTAGTGGCTGAATCATGATTTCGTAATCGTGATCTCTACCCAAAGTCCTAACCATTTCCCATCCAAATGGTGGTCGAGAATTCAGGATATACATAACATCTAACTTAGAAGCCATAGGCTGTTTGGTAGCCTAAGAGAATGATGAAAAAGTCGAGTGGCCCATCTATTATGCGAGTAGAACTTTGAAACCAATAGAGAACATCTACTTACACATGGAATAATAGTGTCTAGCATTAGTCTTTACTACATAAAAGTGTGATCCAATCAGGTACTTCATTGATAGATCCCTACTCTCTAGAAGATTGGTCGAATGAATGATGAAGCTGATTGAGTATAGTATCGAATACATCCAAACTAGAGTGATAAAGTGTCAAGCAGTCGCAAACCTCCTATTTGCTTTTCCTACTAGTGATGATTTCCCCATCTCTGAAGAGATACCCAAAGACCTCCCCCTCATCGCGGCAGTAGAGAAGGCAGGATGGGTTATAACATTCGATGGTAGTAGTTCCAATTCCTCTACAGGAACCAGAGGTATATTGTCTTCACCTACCAGATAGACTTCAGCCTACTCCCTCAAATTGCAATTCCCCTACTCCCACAATATCACAGAATATGAAGCACCGGTGATGGGTCTAACAATAGCAAGGGATTCCAAAGGAAAGAAAGTAAAATTCATAGGAGATTCCACGATAGTAATTGGACAAATGGGGGGTCACACCACAGTAAAAGAATTGACAATCTTGTCATATAGAACATTGATCCAAAAATTGACCAAATACTTGGAGATAACCTACGAAGACCAGAATCGGGCCAAGAATAGATATGTTGATTCTCTAGCCACTCTGGGGTCTAAGATACAATCGAGCAGCCCAAATGATAGGGTTATCGACATCCACTACACACTATTGATTGCTACCCTCAGGAACACTCACTCCAATGTAGAAAGGCATGGCAGGCATGCTGAGCATATGGACGAGAAACAAAATTCTCTAGAGAAGCAAACTTCTACTCTATCTCATCAATGCCAAACCACTTCTCTCTCTTAGCATTGAGACACCTCATCCCACGACAAATGTCTAGTGACACATCCTCATAACCATCACCCTCTAACATAGCGATAATAACAGATAACTGTGACAATCACTAAGGAGTGACGCTTAGCTACAAGTGCTTGCAAATGAACATTAACATAAAAGGGGAAAACACATATGATAAGCAACACTTATAGCTAGAGTCCATGGTTTAATGAATAATATCAACCATCTGGACATATAAATATCCAAGAAACATCGAAGCCAATGAAAGCTGATGACCACAAACTAGAACAACCGCAAGAGGAACCAGGATGGTATTAAGGCCACAGTTAGGGTTCCCAAGAAAAAAAACCATGACACAACATAGAGAATAAATGTTGCGAAATGACATTGACCATCTGTCTTTCTGGCCATAACATCTATTGGTCCCGTGCTTTCAAACCAGAAACCAATCTAGGTTTTGAGGGGTCATTTCCCCCAGGCAGTCGATTCATCTACCTGTGCCTTGTAAATGTTGAGCTCTTCCCCAACTCTGTATATAGATAGGTCAAGATATTGGGAATGAACTTGGCGTATTGAGGATGGTCGGCTGAAATAGCACCACCCAACGGTAATGCAAGCAGAACAGCCATGTCGTCAACAATGACACTGAACTGACTGAATGCACCTATGAACGTATGTGTCCGGCAACACCAATGGGACAAGAGTGGAAACATATAATCCACCCCTTCTCTATCTGGAAGGTCCAAGAAATAGTCTGCAAATCTTAATAACCTGGCACTCTGGAGCAACCAATAGTACATGGGGTTTTCTAGGAGGAAAAGAGTCCATGCTGTGAAATTTATTAAGGACCTAGAAGCATTAGTGCTTAGTCTAGAACAACTGAAGTAAATAGTGTGCTTCAAATGACCATAAAAACATGCAACCTCATTCACCTCCACCATGTCAAACATGCCATCCTTCCCCCTAGACTCAGGCATGGGAGGTTAGAAAACCTTCCCATGACCAGCAACCAACAATCTTCACTGACTCGTATTCGGGGAGTAGTTCCATAGTGTCCACATCCCTTACAAAATCAATGAAGGGGCAATCAGATTGCACAACCTTCTACTGCTTGTGAGGAGCCATTGATACGAGAGATGGAAAAATCATGCAAGAAAAGAAAATAAACAAGAAGATCAAAACTAAACAGAACTACTTCAGTAGCAAAGCGAATGCGAAGACAAAGTTTGAAGTGAATAGTACCCTTTATAGTAGTCCCATTCACATTGACAACTCAAACAGGGCGTAAGGAGGCAAAACAAATGATTACTAGCTACTCGCTAGCATACAGTTGACATACCGGCCATTACACATTTAAATTATTATTCATAGAAAAAGGCAACACACAAACATCAAATTTAAAACTGCTACCACAACACATAATAGCCAATCCGAATGAAGAAACATGAAGCCCGGCACACCCGCCAAAACATGTGACTGACTAGCAATGAATATGAGACAATGGTTCTACATCCAACATACATAACCATGTGACTAACTGTGACCCACTATATACACAACCACAATAGCATGGTACCACTTACATGATTGATAGAAGAGATCCTTCCCAAAAAATATTGCATAAGAAGAAGAAGAGGACAGAAGCCATCCTTTAAATAGATTTATCCAAAAATAATATTATACACACAAGACATTAGAAAAGCTGCACACTTCACCAAGATACAATAGGGTAAACTATAATGCCAATATATGAATGCACTCGAAGTGTTTCCTGACAAAAAGCATTTTGTCAAGACATGGGGGGGCTGAAAAACCAAACATGACCAAAACAACCTCTCGACAAAATGTTTCCCATCAAGAAAGAAGGGGGCTAATAGTATGAAAAGTCAAGCAACCTTAACAGCAACAAACTCCAAAATCATACACCCCAACAGTAACACCCTTTTCTCAAGACGTAGACAAAACTTTGCAAAAACCTCCCTTCAATAGCCAAAGTTGTTGGGAGCACACACACGACAACAAAACCTAAGAAAAAATCAGCGATCAACTTAAAATGAACCAAAAAACAGCCTTTGCCCATGTGTCGATCACAATACTCTAGCCAATATTAAAATGCAGCAATCACAGAAATGCTTATTGATAAGAACACTCTTACTAATAAGCAAGGGCCTAAATGTAAGTACATGTAATCTATCCTCACTACAACTATGATGAAGATACCAAATTGGAATCACAAAAACATCTAAGGTGATAAACAAGCCAATGTGGAACCGCAATGGGTCCATAACTCGTCACAGACCTACGATTAGCTCGAAACCATCACAATCCTACAATGGACAAAAATACCATCAACTGAATTCAACTGTACTAGGACATCCAATAGGATCAAATAGGGACATGTCATATTAGTTCTGATGCCAGCCACACTATGCCATTACAGGAGACCCATAAAGGGAAGTAACACACGTGTAGTATGAGAATTCTCGGATGAAAGGAAACTTTGCCTTAGGAAGATCTCATAAGACACGTGGCAAACCCTTAACAATGTCCTTATGTTAGCCAACACCGAATCGAAGATCCCCTTTCCGAATAGGAGTAAAATCCTTATGTTAACAATGTCCTTAACAATGTCCTTATGTCTTAATGAAGACATGACTCTGTATCAATAGAAACACATAGACAACCACACTTAGCCTTACCACCACATCTACAAGGAGAAGCAAAAGAAAACTAGGAAAAAGAAGAGCCACCAACAACCTATTATAGTGCTGAATGGAAGTCCTAGTTACATTGTTTTTTCCAAAAAAGGATGCTTCAATTCATGGCACTACTCCAAGCTATAAAGATGCGAGTCCAGCAACAACATGCGTAGAAGACTAGCGCAATCACATTCACGAGGTGTTACAAGCCATGTTAAACTTATACAGGCACGTTCTCTTCTGCCAAATGCCTCTTGTTCTTTAGTGGGCTGGTTTGTTCAATGTTTTAAAAACTGACCTAGAGGCCAAACCGTTTTGCCTCCAAGTCATGGTTCACTGGTTCAACTAGTGGGGTCGAATGGTTCAAGCCATGTTACGTCATATATATGTGTGTGTGTACATATATGTTTATAAATGTATATATCTTATCAATAAATAATGTAGAAATATTTTAGATATGTTATATATATTTTTATATTTAATTTATGTTTTTCTAATTTAGTTTTTAATTTTTTATTTATAAAAAATGTTAAAAATTGAAATTTGAGGCCAAAAAAAGTGTTATTTCTTTTGCAAAAATTGTGGGGCAAGGTGTGTATGGCTCCTTGGAATGCATAGATCTTAAAAAGTTACCTAAAATAAAAAAGAAAAAGAAAAAGAAAAACAATCACCACAATCAGACATTGGAGTGCAAAGTTATGGCCTCCGAAATTTTGTATACATTAAATGTGCAACCCGTAACCAAGTGATCAGGTCGAATTGATCAACGGTCAAATTGGCCAGATCAAACATTTCTTGACCAAAGCAACAATTTTTGACTGTTTAATGGGTCTTTGATTAAACCGAACCTAAAATCCTGACTGGGTGACAATTCGAATGATTTGACTAGCTGGGTCAATGATGGGTTGAAAACATTGGGTTTGTTGTTTTAGGGCCCGTTCTCAATTAAGTTCAACCCATTAGAGAGGAATTTGCTAGCTCCAACAGTATACGGCAATTAGTACATCTATGTCAAACTCGGATAGTAGTGGACCCTTGGCACTTCAATGAAGGTTTACATTTCTTTTAAGGGTAGAATCTACCTGAACCACCACTCCCCAGTCCCCATAATTAGAGATCCTCAAGTAATTTAACAATAGTACCTATGAAGGCTACCCAAAAACGCTATGGGCTCACAATTGTACCACCACATCAGATCTAGGCCCATATCTCCATGAACTTTATGGGCTCGCTAGCTCACAATGAAATACTTCATTCATATAGTCGATTGAATTTCCAAATATGCCCATTTTCTACCCATAACAAATCATGCAGGACTCAATTATCTGCAACTGAGATGTAACATTTACAAATAAATACTAATGCGTTTTCTTCAATCTCCGTAGTATATATAGATTTTAATTTCAGCTTGTGATGCATTGATGCCATGAATTAAATAATAAAAATAAGAATTATAAGAAGTATTATAAAATTTATTAAATACTTTAAGGGAATTTGTCTAAAAATCATCATGAGTTTTTAGTATTTCTATTAAACTCACCACAACTTTTCAAAATGTCTGAAATTTACCATGTCAATAATTTTTTATTTTCCAAAACTTACCTTCCCTTAGTGCACCCGTTAACTTTTCTTAGAGGTGTCCACATAAATAATAATTTTCATAACCAAATCACTCTTGAATGGCAAGTTAGAGGAAAAGGGTGCTTTTCAGCTTTCAATTTTCATGTATTGTTTTTGCATTTTTAGTATTTTATTATAATTTCCAATGTTTTTACTAATACACACTATGCTTTAATTATTTGTCTTTATTATACGGATTTTGATAAGAACATTAAAATTATTATTACAATTATTGTTTTATTTATTGTTATCATTTAAAACTATAACATGCAATACATGTATACATTTCTACTCTTCCCAAACTGAGCATGAACAAGAAAACAGATATAACCTTAGCTAAAAACACTGGTACTGTTATTTGGATGGGTCAGGTCGGGTTTGTTAAACCTATTCCAAGTAGTCAAGTCGGGTTGGATTGCCTTCAGATCGGGTTTGGGTTGCAAAACCCATACATACAGAACTCGATCATTTGGCATCCTTACAAGAGTAAACTGTAAGACATGAGCACATGGGCGATCCAAAGAATTCCCTTACCAGATCAATGGTTTTGATTAGCGACTTCCGTACGTCAATAACAATAATGCATTTATTATCATTCAATTTTCATATTTGTATTTGAATTAGCAAGGCATTTGTCATGCTACTTTCATAATTTTAATATTTGTATTTGAATTTTAAAGTAAAAGAAGATAAATTCTTTGAACTTAATACCATACCTCGGCATCCATCGTGGAGATAGGGATTCCCTTGATAACCTGGCAGGCAATTGCAAAGATATCCAACGCCATTTGTGGAGTTAGTGCAATAGGTGTTGCTCCCGCAGGCATAACCAACCACATCTCTTTGTGCTTCATCGCATGTCTGCATTCTAATTGCCCAGTCCAGAATTATGGAAGTGTTGATCCCGACATTTACAAGGTGTTCCACATCGTTTCTTATGTCCCAGAGATGTGAAACTTGTGAGTCAAATAATGAATCCTGGGCGTCGGACATAAGAACAGCCAACCCACATCTACTAATATTCCTTGTGTATGCCAAGTCGTTAAGGCTCCTTGTGCTTGCTTCAAAATCATTAAGATCGTTTGGTATGGTTGTCTGGCAGCAACCAAAGCCACCGCAAGATGAACTAGCTGTCACTTTGGTATCGTTCAAGCACGATGATCGACATTCCACATAGAACATAGAGCCCTCGTAATCATCCAATTCGCCATACGTGTCGCAACCGACTGCCATGAATCTGTTTCTGGTATTGGAGAGCCTGTATGTGTTTGGAAAAGAATATCTAATGCTATAACCCGCCAGGCCTTTATTTGCACCCACGTAACATTTGGCACTTCCCAGAATGGAAGTCGTTAGTTGATGAGCATCAAGTGATATATGGAGAATGGTATGCTCATCTCCCTTATAATCGCCATAAAACGTCAATTTTGGAGGAAGGATGGCAGTGTCGCAGAATAACTTGAAGTCATCATTTTTGAAACAGGTTGGATCATCTCCCACTAGGCCAAACGGGTATGGGATGCTAACATTCCCACATTTGCTTTGGCACCCAGGCCTTGTATCCGACGATATCAATAATGCTGCAATAAATACATTTTCGAATTTAATTTCTGCCTTTCATACTTTAATTACAACAAATTCATTCCGAGAAAAGTCATTGAGCAAATGCGATAGGTGATTGTTTTTTTATGTTATTAAAAAGGGAAAATCAATGATGCAGCAAGGACATGGTCTAAGTAGAGTTTTTATCAAATAAGACATGATTGGTTACTAATATTCCTTGTGTATGCCAAGTCGTTAAGGCTCCTTGTGCTTGCTTCAAAATCATTAAGATCGTTTGGTATGGTTGTCTGGCAGCAACCAAAGCCACCGCAAGATGAACTAGCTGTCACTTTTGTATCGTTCAAGCACGATGATCGACATTCCACATAGAACATAGAGCCCTCGTAATCATCCAATTCGCCATACGTGTCGCAACCGACTGCCATGAATCTGTTTCTGGTATTGGAGAGCCTGTAAGTGTTTGGAAAAGAATATCCAATGTCATAGCCCACCAGGTTATAATGTGCACCCGTGTAACATCTTACGCTTCCCAGAATGGAAGTCGTTAGTTGATGAGCATCAAGTGATATATGGTCATCTCCCACATAATCGCCATAAAACGTCAATTTTGGAGGAAGGACAGCAGTGTTGCAGAATAACTTGAAGTCATCATTTTTGAAACAGGTTGGATCATCTCCCATATCAGCCTTCTTACATAACACTTCCAAATCAGCCTTCTTTGCCACCCCAGCTTTTATAAATCAAGATCAGCCCCTCAACTTCACTTCTGTCTCCCACATTCCAACCTGATCCGAACCCAAAGATATCCCCTCAACCCAAATCCGAGTCTCCAATAGTCTCAGTAGAAACCGCAATTAAAGCGCCATTCGACACCGCTTCAAGGATGGTGAGATAGGCGCAACATGCAAAGATGAATCGGAGAAATACAGATAGGCTCAATACAGAATTCTGATTTCTACTGTAAATTTATAATATCAATGTCCTTCCATTAATTTCGCAGCCACCGTTTCTTCTTATCACCACCTCTCTGTCTCAACCAGCATAACACAGCACAACGTTTCTCCAACGACAAGGTCTGTCCCAGCCCAGGCACTGGAGACGACTTACCACCAACCGATGGCCTATTTCTGTAGAGTAGAAAACGACCTCAGTAACGCAAAATGGGACCTCCTTTCACCTGTGGCTCTTTTGCAACCGACGGACTATTCCAAAGATCATGTCTTTCCAGTTTCCAATATCATAGTCGAACAAGTAATGTAAAAACAGAGAGCAAAGTATTGCATAAGCATGCAAATCCCACTACCGAAGCATAGAAATAGAGACCCAAAATGGGCCCAAACCAGAAGGCACAGACTCAGGGTCGAGCCCAGCAAAACAAACCTAAACAAAAATAGGGAGGCAAGCTAAAGCCCCACTTGGAAAAACACGACACAGAAAAAAAAAAAAAAAGGCCCGGAAGCTCACTTTTGACACTCTAAAAAAAAGATAAAAATATAATATATATAGTTATATATTTATTATATAGAAAACATTAGGGTATATCTCTGATATTTTATATTAATTAATCATATTAAAAAAAAGTTTGACAAACAATAATTGTTTTTATTGGTGATAGAAATAAAATATAAATCAATTTAAAAATGAAACTTTTTTCCGTTTAGAGACAAGTCAATAATTCAACCTTTTAGGTCAAATGTGTCAATTATCGATATCATAATTAAATAATAATAAAAACTAAAAATGAAAATACACAAAAGTATAAAAAGTACAAAAGAAAATTGTAGAAAACAACTGAGAACATCTCAAATATCCTATATTCATCATATTAAACAAAATGAAGTGTGACAAATAAGAATAGTTTTTATATAATTATAGAAACGTATTATTTACTATCATCATTATGTAAATTAGACCCAATCACAAGTTACACACATGTATTATTTCAAGAGTGCACAAATTTGCACTCATTTATCTGTTTAGAATTATCTTTATGTTGATTATGGGTAACTTTTCAAGATCCATGAGAAGGTGCATTGCCTTTCTATTTTTACCGAAAAAGACCGTTTTCAATCTCATATCCCAATTTTTAGCATTTTGTA
Organism: Nelumbo lutea; assembly: GCF_056320005.1. NCBI lineage: Eukaryota > Viridiplantae > Streptophyta > Magnoliopsida > Proteales > Nelumbonaceae > Nelumbo > Nelumbo lutea. The sequence continues at coordinate 48,984,261 of NC_142688.1, forward strand.
TAAATAAAAAAATAAAAACTGAAATAAAATTATAGGTTACGCATTAAATAATGCATATACATTTATATATTATAGGTACAGTGTAATTATATGTTACATTCAGTTTTTTATTACACTAATATATATTATATATTTATAATATATTTTATAATATACCAGTTCAGTTTCAAGTTTGTGCCCATTATTTGTTTGGTTAACCAAACTGTAAACACCCCTAATTATGAACTGACTCAACAAATAACAATGGACGTTTACTCTCATTCCGAACAACAAAAACCAAGACAGCTCAGGAAAAATTTAAACTATCAAACTTCTGAATTTCTTCGTCTTCCCCCTTTACCATTTACCACGGACACCATGCTTCCCCATGCACCTATGGTTTGAGAAAGATCAATTAATTCTCTCTTGGATTATTATTTCTCTCAGACTGTGTTTGGTTTGAAAGAAAAAGTAGGAAAAGAGAGAAAAAAATAAAAAAAACTTTATAAATTTTGTATAATTTTCCTTGTCTTTCTCTTTATTTCTCTACCTTTTTTGAATCAAACATTGTCTTATTGAAAGCCGTTTTGCACTAATTGTAGGATATCGATGCTCACTAGATGTGTGGAATGCACTCTCTAAATCTTCTGCAAACTATTCACGCCCACGCTTTAGATTGATCCAACTTAGGAAACAGTTGCATATAGTCTTAATCTGAGTATGTGTTAAGTTGAGCCTACTTACAAGCTCTTCGGGCTCGGATTGCTAAATACTTGAATTCGGCTTACAATAATCAAGTTCAAGTTGAGCTCAAACTCGAGTCGAGTAAATGATTGAGTTAGGTTCGAGCTTTACAATAATCAGCTCGAGTCGCTCATCAGCCTAATTGAGTTCATAATAAAATAATATAATATTTTTTAATATATTTGTATTTATAATATAAAGAAATATTAATCTTTTTATATTAATTTATTTATAATATAAATGAATACATTTATAATTGACATTCAAAAATATATTTTTATTTATAATACTTACAATATTAATTTATTTATAATTTTTAATATATTTTAATTTTAGTATACTTAATACTTACAATATGAATTTATTTAATTTTAGATAAGTGCAACCAAAATAGGAAAGGATGGTGACAATTCCGCTAGGGGTTAGATCTTATCCCGAAGACCTCAATGGTTAACCTCATCCCGACATCCTCAAAAGCCTCATTCGACCAGGGCATAGACCTTTAGTTATAAAAAGGGACCTACAACTCAAGGTAATTTCGGGTTCCCCCTTTCAATAGTCCAGTTTTCGGGTTGACAATTCAACTATTCGATTCAAATGGACAATATTCTCTAACAACAAAATTGTGCTTTTTCGGGATGACAGTTTGACTGTTCAGTTCGAATGGATGGCTTGTTTTGACAACAAAAATTACAAGCAAAAAATTATAAAGTCGATCTAGCCACTGGTTTTTAGGTCGGCGGTTCGACCATCCGGTTCAAACGGACGACTCATTCTAAAAACAAAAATTAAAGGCAAAAAAATGCATGCATGAGGTCCATTAAGTAGTATTATACATGTTATGTCATTCCAAAACAAGACTCATACGGTTTGACCGTCCATTTTAAACGAATGACCTATTTGAACAACAAAAATTATAGGCAAAAAATTGAATGTGTGACATCCATTAAGCAGTATCATACATGTTATGTCATTTAAGCATATGACTCATATGACCCAAAAACAGAACCATTCTTACCACTGGTTTTCAGGTTGGTGATTCAATTGTTCGATTCTAACATATGAGCTATCCTGACAACAAAAATTAAAAAAGGATAAAAAATGGCCAAAAACCATTGAATGAATCAATGGGTCAACGGTTCAACAACTCGAGACAAGGAGCTAATGACCAATTCAATAGTTTTTTACTAGGGACTGGGATTGGGGTAGAACCGAACCAATTGCTTGGATAATCCCCAATTAAAAAATAAAAAAATGGTAGCTCAACCAGGTTCGAACGAACGACCCATTTTAGCAACAAAAATTACAAGAAAAAAATTGAGTGTGTAAGGTCCATTAAGTAGTATCATATGTGTTATGTCATTCGAGCATTTGACTCATATAGCTTGAAAACGGAATCATTCTAGCCATCGGTTTTTGGGTCAATAGTTCAATCGCTTGGTTCGAATGGATAGCCCATTTTGACAACAAATATAAAAAAAAAAGACCAAAAACCATTGAACGGGTCAATGAGCCAACAATTTTATTGCCTGGATCAATGGGTCGTTGACCGATTCAATGGTTTTTGGCCAAGGATCGGGATTGGGATAAAATGGAACTGTTTGCCTGGAGGTTCCTAATTAAAAAAAAAAGAAAAGAAAAGACAAAAAACCATTGAACAGGTCAATGGGTCAATAGTTTGACTACCCCGATCGATGGGTCATTGACCGATTCATTGGTTTTTGGCTAGGGACCAAGATTAGGGTAAAACTGAACCGGTTGCCTAGAGAGTTCCCGAACTGAAATGTTCGTCCATCCGGGTCAACAGCATTTCGAAAACCATGGTTTTTATGCATTTGAATTTTCACTATTCAAAGTTTTCTTCTACTATGGGCTTTATTCAAGCATGTGCGACATGTTCCTCTTTTTCATTTTCTACTTTTTTTTATATATTTGGTCATCTTCTTCAAGATCCTCCAAAACAGTTTAGGGTTTATCACTATTTTATTTTTTCTCTTTTGTTTTTTCTTAAGGTTTCATGTGCAATTTTTTTTTTCTTACAAGACGATCTACTTTGTCTCTTTCTTTAATTGTATATATGTTTAGCCAAAGTGGAACTTTGGACTCGATTTTTTAATTTTTTTGATTGGTTTCTAGTTTGGTGGATTTACTACAAATATTTTTTTGTGTTTAAGGTCACTTTGGATTTATCTTTCAAGGTTTTGGAATCCCTAGCAATGTCCACCATTCTCATGACTATGGCTACAAAGTTATTCCATCTAATTATTGACATTTAAAAAAATGAGCCGAAAATGGAACCATTCTGGCAACTGGTTTCTAGGTTGACGGTCCAACTATTCGATTTGAACGGATGGCCCATTTTGACAACAAAAATTAAAAATAAAAAATGCCCAAAATCATTGAATGGGTTGACAGGTCGATGGTTCAACCACCCTGGTCAATGGGTCAGTAATTGATTCAATGCATTTACCCTAACAAATGTTACCTACAAGGATATTAACCTGGGTCGGATAAGATAGAAAAGAAGTTGTAAGCACATTGAATGAGCACTTGAAACTTTTTTTGACACCTGTCCCTTATAATACCCTCACCCCACCCTTGAAAAAGACTAATACTCACTTTTGAAAGTTGTCAAAATATTTATTAACTGCTCATTTACTGTACCTATTAGATCCGGTCATTTAGTGTACCTTCTAAACTGAGCACAAATATCAACTAAACGTACAAAATTGGCACTGAGATAAAAATTAGAATAAAACGCCCTATCACTGTATCACATGCCCCAAAACCACAGAAAAAGGATTTTCCAAATAAACTGGAGGGATGAAAGCAAAGCAGGTGGAGATTCGATGGGCACCCTCTAATCAATAGTGCGGATTGATCACATATTTATGGAAAGTAGCAATAGGTGGTGTCGTCTATGCAGTAATATAAGATGCCTGCCTTTATTTCCTACTTAAATAATTGTAAAATTTGAAGAAAACTGGAAAAATTAAAATTTGTGAAGACATACCTTGGCATCCATCAGGAAGATAAGGATTCCCATAAAAACCTTCGGTACATTGGCATATATATCCTGGGCTGTCTTTGGAGATGTAGCAGTTGGTGTTATTCCCACACGCGTAATTGCTGTTTGCTTTCTCACATGTCTTGTTTGGATTAGACCCGCCCGATACTATGCATGCATATAAATTAAATTAAGATCTAATTCTTAAACTAAATTCTGCTGTTTTAGAGGTTTGGGAGTGTTTAAAAATAAGTGTTTATTTGAAAAAAATACTTATTTGGGATTGGACCACATTATTAAGTACTTATTGGTATATGGGAAATAAGCTCAAAATAAGTATTTATTTTCAATATGAGGGGTTAGTTTTTTAAGCCAAAATTTCTAGTTTTTTTATAAGTGCTTGCACAATAAGCATCTATTCAATTATTTTCTTCCAAAATTATCTATGTTGAATTTTAGAATATCACTTATAAAATGATCCTTAGTTGAACTTTATAAAAGTACTTTTATAAAAATATTTTTATAAAAACATTTTTATAGAAGTACTTTTATAAAAGTGTTTTTATTAAAGTGGTTTCACAAAATTACCTAAGTAAAAGTACTTTTATAAAAAATGCTTTTGAAAAAGTGATTTCATAAAAGTGTTTTAATGTAAACGTACTTATCATAAAAGTGTTTTTATAAAAATACTACAATGGATGAAAATACCATAAAATTATTCTTAGTTGAATTTTATAAAAGTACTTTTATAAAAGAATTTTTATAAAAATGTTTTTATAAAAGTACTTTTACAAAAGTATTTTTATTAAAGTGATCTCACAAAATTACTTAATGTAAAAATACTTTTATAAAAGTGCTTTTGAAAAAGTGATTTCATAAAAGTGTTTTAATGTAAAAGTACTTATCATAAAAGTGTTTTTATAAAAATAATTTAATAAAAATACTTTCTTATATGTATATTTTGAAAATTTGAAAGAAAACGAATAGCAAAATAGTCAGAAATACTTATTCAAGTGTGAACTGCCAATGGGGGATGGGCTACTACTCCCTATTGTGTATCCCTTCAAAATGAATAAAAAAAGTAAATAAGTGCTTATTTAAACACTTATTCTTATGATAAGCACTCCCAAACATGGCCCAACTTTGACCAATTAATCAATACTACTCTGAGAAGTTTTATGAATACCAGCTGATTAATTTAAATGGTTAACACTTACGATATCCAAAGGATATCAAGAAACAGAAATTTCAAACGGTACCGAAACCGTTGAATGATGAGAAAATTGGCAATCCAAACAAATCCTACTTGCCCGATCAACGATATTGACGACATCAAGAGTTTTTGTTTAAGGCACTATTATAAGACCCGATTACACATGTTTTTGTTTAAGCGGAAGGAGTAGAAATGCAAATATGAAAGAAAATACAAGGTTTTGCACTCAACATATTTGTATTTATACTCCTTCCAAACTGAGCCTTAAGTGAAAAGCAAGAGAATAATTAGAAATTGAGTTCATACCTTGGCATCCATCGGGGAGGTAAGGATTCCCATCGTAACCTTGCAAACAATGACAAAGATATCCAGGGCCATTTGTGGAATTGGAGCAGTATGTGTTTCTCCCGCAGGCAGAATTGTTCATTCCTCGTGCTTCCTCGCAAGACTTATTGTTGTTTCGAATTGCCCAATCCAGTACTATTGGACGTCGAATGCCAGAAGTTACAAGGTCGTTCACGTTGTTTCTGATATTCCAAAGTTGTGACACTTGCCACTCTAAGTCATCTTGATCGGACAGAACAACAATCCCGCATCTACTAACATTCCATGTGTATGTGAAGTTGTAAACGCTATGAATCTGTATTTGAAAATCAGCGATACCCTTGGGTATCGTGGTCTGGCAGCATCCAAATCCACTGCATGGTAAGCCCATTATCACTTTGGTATCGTTCAAGCATTTTGAGGTGCAACCCACGTAGAATTCTTTGCCATTGTAGTCATACAAAGTGCCAGATGTGTCGCAACCGACGATGGTCAATCTGTTTCTGGTATCGGAGACCCTATATGCATTTGAAAAGTTAACCTTAGAGTCGTCCTTCCCGTGCCAATTTTTGTCGGCGTCCATGTAACATTTGGCAGCTCCAAGAATAGAGGTCGTCAGTTGGCCTTGCAGCGATATGTTCAAAACGGGCAAATTGTCGTGGAACAACAATTGAGTTTCACCGGTGGTGTTGCATATCAAATGAAAATCTTTGTTCAAGAAACACTTTGGATCATCGCCGATGCCAAACGGGTAAGGGATGCTGAGGTTTCCACATTTCTCCGGACAGTCCGGCTTTGTCAGAGACATTAATGTCGACGACCCTGCTGCTGCTGCGTTCATCGTCAGCAACCGTAGTAGGATGAAATGAAGCAACATGGGCCAAATCATGATCGGATGATAAATGCGTCCTCGGTAAAAGGAAGGAACAGAACGCTGTTGTACCTGGAAATGGAATCATCGTGACCCATGCCACTATAAATACAAGTACGATTGATCAAAGCTTACTACGCTGAGCCGTTTAATCCCAAGTCAATCAAGTCAATGAACTACAGATATTTTTCCCAAGTCCCTAACGTTAAGCTTACGGCGTGGAATATTACACAGAAGCCAAAAATAAAGCTTTCAATCCAGGCACACGCAGACAAATATCAGTGACTGTCGTTGCCTTGACAAATATCAGTGGAACATTACACCGAAGTAGCTGATTTTAGTCGCAGATCTGTTGAAGATTCCACGATTTAATTTTTTAGTCGCAGATCTTTATATAAAGATATTTGCGTACGTGTAGGTCATCAAAATTAAGTTTTTCTGATTATATAATATCACCTTATTACGTTTTATGAAAAAAACATTTTTTGTTAAGATCAATTTAGAAAGAATATAAATACAAATATATAAAAAATAATACAAAATATATCTACATATTTACATTTGTACTCCTTCGAAACTAAGTCTTGTTTGCATGTATCCGCGCATAGAACAATCAACACGTGAATTCACCTATCTTACAAAGTGAAGTTGACGATAACTCTCAATGGTAATCCAAATTCTACTTCGCCGGTGTAGAGTGAGGTTGGTTTTATGTTTAGTTTTTCTTTCATTGTTTGGCAGTGCAGACTCGAAGACAAAAATACCCTATGCATATACATTTGCAGTAGCTGCAAATGTGAGAGTACAGGCTACTATTTCAAAAGCACTGTCTATGAGATCAATCCTTTGAAAGTTGAAACCTAAGCTTTGCAAAACCTTTCATAGCAATTATAATTCTATTAACCAATTTTCCTCCTAGCAAATCCCAAAAATGAAAGGAGCTTTAATGCTGATGGAACCAATATTTTAAAACCGGCTTGGAGGCCAAACCATTTTTGCCTCTGGGTTGCGATATATATATATATAAATGTCTATAAACATATATTTTATCAATAAATAATATATAATTATATTATGAATATAATATATATATTACTTTATGTTTAATTTATATATTTTAAATTAATTTAAAATTTTTTATTTGTAAAAATAGCAACACAATGCTCCATTGGAACCTTGAGATGCATGGATCTCAAAATGTTGCCCAAAATAAAAGTAAAAAAAAAAAAAATCACCTAAACATCATGGCCTCTAAAAGTTTGCATACATATTTAACGAACCGTAGAAGCTTGGGCTTTCGTGTGTGGTATTAATTTGGTTGTGGAGATAGGTTTTTCACCAGATATCCTCATTTGAAAAAATCCGCCCCAGGAGTCTCTTGTATACAAATGTTGGTATCTTTCAAAGCATAAAAAAACTATTTCATCCCAATAATGAAATAACAAATTGACAGGATTCGCGTAACAATTAATTTCATGGAATGAAATACGTGAAATGTAACTGCAAATCCCCAAACCTAAAAGAAAATGGGTCCTAACCTTTGTTTTCTTTTTAAGGACTCTATCCCTCAGAATATTGTCCACTCTGGAATTAATATTTCATTGAATGCATGGAATTTATAATGTTTTTTCATTTTTTTCCACTGTCACGTCACATTAGTGGTCGAGAAGAGGACAGATTTGAAAAAACAATTCTAAGAAAGTGGGAGATTTGAGCGTTAATTAAATATTTTGTGAATGGAAAATATAGAGTTCAAGCCCCTTTTATGGGATAAGGAATTGCTGAAACTATTATTTAACATTTTATAAGAGTTTGCCATTGATTAATTACTTCTCTTAGGGTTTTTTTTCTAGGTGATGGTATTTATTCATAAGTCAAGTCAATGGTACTCCCTTTCAATCTTCTTCTATGTTTTAAAAGGAGCGAAAGTGACACCTAAGGAGAGGAGATGACGATGGACCATCAATCCAAGCAGTCAACAGAAATTAATGCATTTGGGTTGGGCCTGGATAGTGTATGCATGTATGTATATATGCAAATAATGTATCTATATGTATATGTATGTATGTATATATATATATATATATATATATTTGGTCCAGCCTTAATTTCGAATAAAATCAAATTGATTTCAACTGGGCTCGAGTTCCCCAAGTGCTATAACCAAGCTCAGCCTAAACGTTAAGAAAACCCAAATTTTTGGGCCCAAACCCAGCCTAAGGACTAAAATTCCATGCCTAGCCCAAGTAAAATTGCAGGCTAGATCAATTCAGACTCTGATTAAGCCCACTCCAGTTGCACCTCTAATGATATTGGAGAAATCTCAACCTCCTGAAATGGAGGTTATCTAAAATTATAAAATGAGATACATGCCAATTCAAGGGGGAGGGTTGGTGGCCACAGTTCACTTTACATTATATATACTAAAAATGTTTTAGCAGACCAGTATTTTCCTTTTACAAAACACATAATCATTCAACAAGTATACTAAAAAGGTAGCCGCATAGAAGGCAAACCAATAAAACCCAAAACCTAGAAAGCTTAAGAACCAAATTCCGCTGACCTCTCTTGCCTCATCTACCTTGCCCTCTTGAACTATTCTTTAACATTCTTTTAAGAGTCTGCTATTGACTTATTATTTGCTTTTTCTTGGTCAATCAGTAGGTTTTTTTTTTTTTTTTGTGATGGTATTTTTTTCATCAGTCATGAGTAAAGTCAATGGTACTCCCTTTCTTTCAATCTTCTCTATGTCTTAAAAAAAAAAAAAGAGTAAAAAGTAGCATCTAGGGTGAGAAGATCACGATGAACCATCAAAAGGCGTGTAAATGTGCTGAAACCACAAAAAACAAGGACAAATTCAAATCACAAACCGTAGGCATAGGGATAGGATGAGCTCCAAAGTCCAAACAAAGGCGTGTAAAGGGGTCCAAACTCCAAACAAAGCTTGTGCAATACGATCAAAGCATATATTGAAACCACAAAGAAAAAGGAGTCGCTGGTTGTCCTATCTGTTACATTTATTATCGCATTCATAATACCAAGTTTTGGATTACTTTTCATACGGTGGAGAGTTTGAGAAATATATATTTCTTTAATTAATGTGTGTAAATTTAACATTATTGCAGCGTCAATGTTTCGCTGCTCCCCCAATGAGGGAGAAATGTCTGTCCCTAAATACGAATTGGGTTTGTGGCCCAATTCTAAGAATTGGGTTTGAGGCCCAAGCCCAGTTTGTACACTAAACCCAGCCAGAGACCAAGATCAGTCCAAGTCTGAGGACCAAAAGTCCATTCCTAGTTCATGTAAATTTGTAGGTTAGATTAGTTCAGACTCTAATTAGGCCCGCTCCAGTTGCACCTTTGGACAAATCACAACCTCCCGAAACTCAACCTGTTCAACTTGCTCTAACGATTGCAAGGGGAAGAGAGAGAAATTGCTAAAGGACTCAAGATGGGAGACTAGAAGAATGCTGCTGATGCTAAAAGTTGGTGAAGAAGAAGGAGAACAATGCTGCTGATGAAGTGGAGCTTCTTAACCACTCAAGATGGGAAAACCCACCAAATCCAAGGAATCCAACAAATATGCATCACCTCACTCTCTTTCTAAGCCCTTGAATAGCTTCTGAAAGAAACAAAGTTGTTGCAGGCTTTGGGTGAAACGAATGATCAATAGTCAAAATCGAGACCCAAATTGGAGGGACACAAGATAAAAGAATGATAAGAGGAGCTCAATCCAACGAACCAAAACTAACCACATTCAAATTCGAGTTCATCAACCCTAAACGCACTCCTTAGAAATTAAATCTCTACACCTCTAGAAAATGTAAAGAAATTATCTAGAATGTCGGTTGGCTTTTGCTCCACCGATTTCTCTCCACTGTAAATAGGACTAAGTTTGTACATTTGAGGACAAGCCAATACAAATTCCCATTTTCCCAACATCTTGAGCTTTTACCATTTGCTACCACTCTATCTTACCTAGTTTATTCCCTCTCACATCCTAAGTCCCAAGTCCTAACAATAGTGATATCAAAGCCCATTTGATTATTTTTGGGTGTTATTACCTTTTTAGCTAAAATTCCCTATTATCCCAAACCTTATAATGGCCACCATTCTAGCTAAAAGCCAAATTCCAATCCCCATTTTTTCTTGAGAAAATTATGACTATCTTTGCGGGTGTAGCCACCATCGGGGAAACTCATGACTACCAGCAAATCTGTACAAACCTGTCGGCCTAAGTGGCATCAATTTGAACTATTAAATTAAGTATTGCCGGCATTTTGTCAGAACAGTTGGCTTATCCTTTACTATACCGACAGTCCTAAACCGCAGGTAAAGTACAAAAATAAATAATTATTAAAATATAATATAAATACCGACATTACAAACCGTCGGTACAAGTAATTGCAAACCACTGGCATGATTTTCAATTTACATATGTGCTGATGGTTTAGACCACCGACGTAGACGCCATGGACTGCCAGCGTAGGTTTTGGTAAAAAAGCCCTACTCTTTAGGTGGCGGTCTGAATCGCCGGCTTTAGTTTTGTCAAAAACTGGCTGCTCCTTTGGGCGGCAGTCGGGACTGCTGACCTAAATTTTGCAAAAATTGACCTGCTCGTTTTAGTGATGAGCTGAACTGCTGGCTTAGATCATACTTAAGTCGCCATTTAGGCCTTATGTATAGCTACGCCAGGCGATTAGGTGACCGCCGGCTTTGGTCACTATTAATTTTTTTTTTTATATGTTATTTTCAACATCTTTTTATATCTGCACTTTATTGGTCCACCACTATAATACATACTTAATACACTCTTGCAAATTGATATATGGAAACTTAAACAACTTAAATAAAAGTTAAAATGTAAAACTCAATCTATTAATATAAAGATTAATCATTATAACATCGAAAACAAATTGTTCAAATACAGTTTATTGATCTATGACAATTTATTGTTCCTTCGATCTTTGACTGCTACTGCCTTCTTCCTCTGATCTTTGGCTTCTACAACCTTCTTCCTCGGATTGTTCATCTTGCCAGAATAATTGGAACGCTTCAGGGCAACCAGGAATTGATAATCCTAAAACTCCCCTACCTGTACATACATTACAAACACGCAAGTCATAACACAAGTTTGAATGGTATATGATAATATAACATGCATAGAACACAATAAATAAGTGCCCCATGAAAGGTGTATACATTCTCCTAAGAATAGGTAGTTGAATTGAAAAAAAAAAAAAGAGAAAAAAGTGTAGGAAATCGAACCCAAGTTAATTTATATCTGGGTTGAGTTTGATGATAGTGCAATTATGATTGAAGATATATGAAAATGGATTCAGGACTATAAGAAAAATAAGCTGATGTGAATAAATGCAATTGTAAACTCCTGCAAATTTAAATTAATATTTAAAATCTGTAAGTAGATATTTCCTTTTATTTCTTTCTATATCCTAAAATGTTGAACGATGGCATACAAGCAGGCCACATATGCACAGAAAGCCACTGCTTAATCCTGTGCCTATCTTTTATAGAAAATTGATACTTCTACACCCATCATGGTGATGCTTTCAGAAAGCCACTGCTTAAGCCTGTGAAGCTACAATATATCTCAACCAAGCAATGAAAGGCATTCGAGTCGAAAACTTAGACTTCTCATGTGCCCACTTATAGAAATGGTAAAATTATTCATCAATCACACACAACCACAGCATGCCATTTCCACCAATATCTTCTTTGGTAAATTTCCACAAGTAGTAGAAGAATGACTGTTGTAGGTACATTGTAAAGAAAACATCAAAATAAACCATCTTAAATGGTTACTTGCTTAGGTTATGGCCTCTGACAATATTTTGGGCCCTTTGTGCCACATTCTCAGCCATGAGGCCTAAGTTCCCAAACCCATAACTCAATTTACTTGGAACAAGATTGGCATTTTGGACAACACATTAAAAAAGACAAATGGCACTGTACCCTTCCAACACATGCATTGATTTTGAAGATCATAGTAGAAATCTACTAGTCTTTCTTCTGTCACTAGGGTTAAAAATTGGTCAATAGGGTCACCAATCATTCAAAGTATCTGCTGAACAGGAGAAGACAGTGGAGAAGCTGGAAATATCCCTGTAAGCTTGTGGATCAAAACCAGATCACTTTCATTGTGGGCAAATCTTCATCCGCAAGAAAATAAAGTGTTCTGGTGAGCCTGTATTGTGTAGCCCAACTTTGAGTATTGGTTACACTGATTAGCTACTGATGGCACCCACAATTTCTGGATAGAAAGCTGGAAAGGAAGGTCTTGGGGACCTTCCACATTTGATCCAATTATTAATTACATACTAGTTCTAACATCCAAATCCAGGATTTTCAGATTTAGAGTCAAATCAGGTATCATACTTTTGGAGTCTATTAATGGCCCTACTAGGTAGGTCCAAGCTAAGCAACCCCTAAGCTCAACCTGGAAGTTATATATGAGGTTCAAAATATTGATATAGGGTGATATGTCGATAGTGTGTATACACTGTATCGGTACTCTTTTTTTTGTTTTTTTTTTTTCAAATATGGTTCATAGGGGCTGGTTTAAGGGCAATCTATCTTCTGAACCACTTATCGACCCAACCTCGATACGATACGTATCAGTCAATGTAGCCTGATATGTATCAATATTTTGAACCTTAGTTATATACATATATATTTAGATAACAAGTATCATATAAATATATAGATCAGAAATTTTATATATTTTTTATAATAAACTAAAACTACATAGAAATTTTAATTTGTAAAATAATCATAGCTTAGTTAACATAGGCAATCCGTTACCTATCCCAAGCCTTAACAAACATTATTATGCTTGGGGGTGTGGGCTGGGCTAGGAAACCTTAAAAACTATTAATACACTATAATGATTTCGTGGTTTGTTATCTTGGCTGTGTTTTCTCTGTTTTTGAAATTCTGGCTTTGGTGGGATTCTGGGTTCGATTTGTTACTGAGGTTTGATTTGAACATTGCGTTTCTTTTGTTTGTTTCTGGAAATACTTAGCCCTCGCTACTGCTCGCTTTTAGCATTCCTTTTCTTGTTGACACAATCGATTTTCTAGTAATTTTTGGGTGAAAAAAAAATGAAGGCTTATTTTGATCAGTAAATGAATCAATCAACAACTCGTATTTCATTAAAAATTTAGATAACTTAGGTCTACTTTTGAGAATTAAAACAGGTTTAACAGGAAATATTTGGTTTTGATGATGTCTTCATTTGGATCTTCTTGTTTAATTAACATTTACCTGCTTTGAGTTAGAGGGTCTGCTCAAAATCCTAAGGTATTCTTATTTTCAGGTAAGCTAATGCCCTATTACAGTTCCAGTCTGCTTGATTTTCGCTCCCCGAGCAAGCTCCTTTTTTGAGTTCTACCAACTGTCAGTTCAATTACTGTTTTGTCTCGGAGAACCATTTCTGTGCTGAACCAGTTCCTAGATAGACCTATGACAATTTGTGCTTTAATATAATTGGAGTTTTTTTTTTTTTTTTTTTTTTTTTTTTTTCTTGTGGAGAAGTCCGGTTTGTTTTTTCGATAGTATCTCCGGACAATTTTTTGTTTTGTTTTTTTTTTTTAACTTTTGTCTAAACGTCTCCCACCCTTTTCAGTGAGTCTCTGAACAGACAAATCTTTGCCTTTAACAACTACTAGACAATTTTCCTTCCACTTCTAACTCTTTCCTTCTTCCGAGCTAAACTTTCTTTCCATTTTTATTTTCTGTGAACGATGTATTATTTGAATTTACTTAATTTTCTTTGTCCTCCTGGTACAGAGATAAACATATCCTATAAATTCCCGAGCGTGATTTTCACAAACCTTTCCTTTTCTTATTCCCCAACTTCAACTTTGTACTGTTTGGGAATTATTGTACCAAACCTTTGGTTTTCTCTGTAATTGCTACTGAAAAGCTGATACCAGGTACCAAGCCGTAGAAAAGTAGATGCACTACTTGTGATCTTTTAAAAGTTCTCAATTGTGTTTCCACTAAATTTGATAGAAGTTTTTCGTCTTCATCCCTTGTATACGAAATATCAAAGAATTATGCATCAAATCCAGCATCCATCTTAACCCTCTCGACTCCCCGTCCCCAAGTTGTGCATCAAAGCGGGTTTTTATCAACATTTCCTGCGTTTTTCCCTTTGCTACCCGAATTATTCTTGTCATGTTCACGTTTTATTTGAAATTTAGCTGTTTTTTTTTGCACGGTTGATTCTTTTTTCTTACTGAAGATATTGGGTCCTGAATTTCAGGATCAATCAGGAGGAAAACCTGCCAAGACTGAAGGGGAGGATGGTAATGGTTTACCACCTGCAAGTGTGAAAGAGGTGACAGATCATGATACTTCCCTAGTGATAAATGAAAACCCCAAAACTCCCTCGGTTGACAAAGAAACTGCAACACCAAAAGCTAGCAAGACTGAAGAAGAACAGAGCGAGACAAGTATCCCACAAGAGAAGACCCTGAAGAAGCCTGACAAGATACTTCCATGTCCTCGCTGTAATAGTATGGATACCAAGTTCTGTTACTATAACAATTATAATGTCAACCAACCTCGGCATTTCTGTAAGAATTGTCAGAGATACTGGACGGCCGGTGGAACCATGAGAAATGTGCCTGTAGGAGCTGGCCGTCGCAAGAACAAGAACTCTGCCTCACACTACCGGCATATTACTACCTCCGAAGCCCTGCAAACCAGTCGAGCTGATGCCCTAGATGGAGTTCACCACCCAACGTTGAAACCCAATGGCACCGCTCTCACCTTTGGCTCTGATGCGCCTCTATGTGAATCCATGGCTTCGGTTCTGAACCTCGCAGAGAAGACAATGCGGAATTGCACCACTAGGAACGGGTTTCATAGACCAGAAGAGCAGAGGATTCCAGTTTCCTCTGGAGCAGAAAATGGGGATGATCGCTCAAGTGGATATTCCATCACTGCATCGAATCATACAGAAGAAGGAAACAGAGTGAGTTTACAAGAGCCAGTGATGCGGAATTCTCCTATGACAATATTGAAACGCAATTAAGCTCAGTTTGGAAGGAGTATAAATGCAAATATGAAGAAAATACAAGGTTTTGCACTCAACATATTTGTATTTATACTCCTTCCAAACTGAGCCTTAAGTGAAAAGCAAGAGAATAATTAGAAATTGAGTTCATACCTTGGCATCCATCGGGGAGGTAAGGATTCCCATCGTAACCTTGCAAACAATGACAAAGATATCCAGGGCCATTTGTGGAATTGGAGCAGTATGTGTTTCTCCCGCAGGCAGAATTGTTCATTCCTCGTGCTTCCTCGCAAGACTTATTGTTGTTTCGAATTGCCCAATCCAGTACTATTGGACGTCGAATGCCAGAAGTTACAAGGTCGTTCACGTTGTTTCTGATATTCCAAAGTTGTGACACTTGCCACTCTAAGTCATCTTGATCGGACAGAACAACAATCCCGCATCTACTAACATTCCATGTGTATGTGAAGTTGTAAACGCTATGAATCTGTATTTGAAAATCAGCGATACCCTTGGGTATCGTGGTCTGGCAGCATCCAAATCCACTGCATGGTAAGCTCATTATCACTTTGGTATCGTTCAAGCATTTTGAGGTGCAACCCACGTAGAATTCTTTGCCATTGTAGTCATACAAAGTAAGACAATTACAAAAGAATACAGAGAAGGATAATTTTTCTCTCTATCACATACAATTGACAATGGTAGAACACTACAAAAATATAGGTTTTTGCCGACGGTTTGGGACCGCCAACAAAAACTACATGACCATCGGAAATGACCAATGCCGGCGATCTACCGGCAGTCTTTCTTTGCCGGTATAGCCACCATCGGGGAAACTCATGACTACCAGCAAATCTGTACAAACCTGTCGGCCTAAGTGGCATCAATTTGAACTATTAAATTAAGTATTGCCGGCATTTTGTCAGAACAGTTGGCTTATCCTTTACTATACCGACAGTCCTAAACCGCAGGTAAAGTACAAAAATAAATAATTATTAAAATATAATATAAATACCGACATTACAAACCGTCGGTACAAGTAAAAGCAAACCACTGGCATGATTTTCAATTTACATATGTGCCGATGGTTTAGACCACCGACGTAGACGCCATGGACTGCCAGCGTAGGTTTTGGTAAAAAAGCCCTACTCTTTAGGTGGCGGTCTGAATCGCCGGCTTTAGTTTTGTCAAAAACTGGCTGCTCCTTTGGGCGGCAGTCGGGACTGCTGACCTAAATTTTGCAAAAATTGTCCTGCTCGTTTTAGTGATGAGCTGAACTGCTGGCTTAGATCATACTTAAGTCGCCATTTAGGCCTTATGTATAGCTACGCCAGGCGATTAGGTGACCGCCGGCTTTGGTCACTATTAATTTTTTTTTTTATATGTTATTTTCAACATCTTTTTATATCTGCACTTTATTGGTCCACCACTATAATACATACTTAATACACTCTTGCAAATTGATATATGGAAACTTAAACAACTTAAATAAAAGTTAAAATGTAAAACTCAATCTATTAATATAAAGATTAATCATTATAACATCGAAAACAAATTGTTCAAATACAGTTTATTAATCTATGACAATTTATTGTTCCTTCGATCTTTGACTGCTACTGCCTTCTTCCTCTGATCTTTGGCTTCTACAACCTTCTTCCTCGGATTGTTCATCTTGCCAGAATAATTGGAACGCTTCAGGGCAACCAGGAATTGATAATCCTAAAACTCCCCTACCTGTACATAGATTACAAACACGCAAGTCATAACACAAGTTTGAATGGTATATGATAATATAACATGCATAGAACACAATAAATAAGTGCCTTTTACATTCTCCTAAGAATAGGTAGTTGAATTGAAAAAAAAAAAAAAAAGAGAAAAAAGTGTAGGAAATCGAACCCAAGTTAATTTATATCTGGGTTGAGTTTGATGATAGTGCAATTATGATTGAATATATATGAAAATGGATTCAGGACTATAAGAAAAATAAGCTGATGTGAATAAATGCAATTGTAAACTCCAACAAATTTAAATTAATATTTAAAATCTGTAGATAGATATTTCCTTTTATTTCTTTCTAGATCCTAAAATGTTGAACAATGGCATACAAGCAGGCCACATATGCACAGAAAGCCACTGCTTAAGCCTGTGCCTATCTTTTATAGAAATTGACACTTCTACACCCATCATGGTGATGTTTTCAGAAAGCCACTGCTTAAGCCTGTGAAGCTACAATATATCTCAACCAAGCAATGAAAGGCATCCGAATCGAAAACTTAGACTTCTCATGTGCCCACTTATAGAAATGGTAAAATTATTCATCAATCACACACAACCACAGCATGCCATTTCCACCAATATCTTCTTTGGTAAATTTCCACAAGTAGTAGAAGAATGACTGTTGTAGGTACATTGTAAAGAAAACATCAAAATAAACCATCTTAAATGGTTACTTGTTTAGGTTATGGCCTCTGACAATCAGCCCATCTCTGTTCCATTATGGTGAGCCGCAACGTGATGTGGACTCGCCTAGAAGATCATGGAGATTCAATATTTTGGGCCCTTTGTGCCACATTCTCAGCCATGAGGCCTAAGTTCCCAAACCCATACCTCAATTTACTTGGAACAAGATTGGCATTTTGGACAACACATTAAAAAAGACAAATGGCACTGTACCCTACCAACACATGCATTGAATGTGAAGATCATAGTAGAAATCTACTAGTCTTTCTTCTGTCACTAGGGTTAAAATTTGGTCAATAGGGTCACCAATCATTCAAAGTATCTGCTGAACAGGAGAAGACAGTGGAGAAGCTGGGAATATCCCTGTAAGCTTGTGGATCAAAACCAGATCACTTTCATTGTGGGCAAATCGTCATCCGCAAGAAAATAAAGTGTTTTAGTGAGCCTGTATTGTGTAGCCAGCTTTGAGTATTGGTTACACTGATTAGCTACTGATGGCACCCACAATTTCTGGATAGAAAGCTGGAAAGGAAGGTCTTGGGGACCCAAAGTCAGCCATTGAGCCCTACCAATTATACCTTCATAGGTAGAAGATCAACCTATTCTGAAATCTCCTAGGCATGGATGTAGATGTAGACCTTAAATCAAAGTAGCATTCTGGTGCCTTCAAATTTCAAAAAAAAAAAAAAACAAAAAAACAAAAAATGTAGACCATCATTTTCCATCTAAAGTAGTAAGACTTAATATATACAATTGAATTGGCGAGAAGGAATGGGAGATGAATTCTTCTTCCCCTCTTCTTCCAGTACATGAAATAAAGTTGAATGAAATCCCGGTAACTACAAGAGTTTCTGACAGTTTATATTTTATACATCAATATGTATAGAGCTTTTCAATAAGTAGCCATCTTCCATATATCTTGACTCAGCAGAGAAGCTAAGAAATTAAGAGCATTTCATTTTAACAATCCTCCATTCTTTTGAAGCTAAGAATAAGAGTATCACAAAGTAAAGAAAAAATGTGGCATGATTAATACAACAGCATCTTTATTTGATTTAAAAGAATCACCTGTCATTTAAAACCCCATCAAATTTGAGATTCTAACCCAAATACAATTATCATTTTTTTGTTCAGCCTTCTTGATCTACCCCCGTCAAACCCTTGATTCATCCTAATTTAATTTTGAAATGCTGATGATATCTTAACAGCATTGTTGATGAAGTATGAAAAGCATCTCAATAATTATTTTTGCCTCAAGAAATATATCAGCATAAGAACCGAATTCTTTATTTAATTCTTAATAATGTGGTGATTCAAAAGAAAAGAAAAAAAGAAAGAAAGAAAAGAAGTGGGCCGATCAGATTAAAATCTTTTGGTAATTTTGTATGGAGAAACTAATTTGATCTGATGCTATTTTTTCTTTCTAATAATGAACGGCACCAAACGATCTTCAACAAAAAAAAATCTAAATATGTAATTATTTCTAACCCTGATCCAACACCAGTACAGTATGCAAATCTGAACCTCACTACCCACAAATCTAAACTTACCAAAAACCAAAATCCAGGGGAATAGAACTTGATAAAACGAAGTAGAGAAACATAAACAAACACTATCAAACAATAGCTACTCAACTTGAGCTTCTGATAACCAAATAAAAGGGGCAGGGTGGAGAGCAACGAGATCAGCTATTGTTTCAGCAGTCTGGGAAGAGAGGAACACTAGGATCTTCCAAGGAAAAGGAAAATCAAAGGATGAATTCGTAGAAAAACATAACCACCGATTTCTTAAATTGGCTGAAAACATTGGATCTGTTCAAGGCTTTTATAGTAGATGACTGAGATTGGAGTACAGTAGCAGGCTCCTCTTCCTCATTCCCACTATTCATGTAAGCTGATCTCCTCCTCAACAGAATAAAGCTAAATTTTGGTGGTAGTTCTGTAGGTAACCCTGATCTCCAACCACCTTGATGATTGAATCCTTCCCAAAACTTTTGACCTTTGTCTCATCCCCTCCTCCTAGAGAGGATGCCTTTATACCTCTGACATGTACTCAAATCAACTAAGTTTTGTCCCAATTATATGGGGTCAACTACATTGGATCTGTTCTGTCATTCTACTATGTTCAGTGCTATATTTACTGTTAAGTTGTGGTCCATTAAATCATTTCTCTACTTCAACCCATGTCCTTTTTGGTCTGCTCTTCAGCTTTTTCTAGACACTCCAACTTGTAAAAATCACTCACTGGTGCTGTAAGCAGTTTACAACACAGACATGGTACTCAATTTGAAGTCTGCATATGAATTGTTGTTGTTGTTGAAAAGCAACAGAAGTGATTGTATTAAAAAATTTAAAATCTCCCAATGGCCCAATTCATGAGTGACATGCTAGATAATACACAAGATGCAAGACAAAATCGAGGAAATTACAAATTTACTTATAGCATAGGTAATCCCCATTCTAGACTCTCCTTTACAACCCCCAATCAAGTACTTAGCTCATTGCAACATAACTTCAAAAGGTCACAACCTGGTTTTTTTGACACAAACCTTTATTATTCTGTTTTATTATTTGGTTGTAGAAGACAATAAGGCAGTTCATATCAGATATCCTATTACAACCTGTCCGACTTGAGTTAAAACCTCATTCTTGTTGCCAACGAGTTCTAAATGCTAACAATGCAAAGCTACCTAGGTAAAGCAACAAACCAAAACCTATCATGCTACAGTCTCAAATTGATGACAGTAGTAGACCAATTCATCAAAGTAGTTCAAGTCAAGTGATAGTGAAACCTCTGTTCTACTCAACTAGCATGCAACAAATCAAGATTGGTGCCATGGGATTAATGCTAACATGAAATCATCTGTTCTACTCAACTAAAATACTAAATTAATGCTAACCAGAAATACTCTCTATTTTACCAAACTCACAAAGGGGGATAGACTGATGTTGCCCTGGGATTATGTAGATACAAGCAAACTCAAAGATGATAAACTGACCCAAGTTCTTATTTTCATAATGGGATCTTCACCCATCTTGAAGGGAAGAAAAAAAATGTTTAAGGAACACAGAAGAAGATTTCTCTTGCAAATTCTCGTTAAAAAGTAAGATATACTCAAATACACCACAGAAATCACATCAGCGCCCCACAGGCTCATCTCAGTGTGCATTGGGAACATCTCTTCTACTTGTCGTTGAAAGATTGATGTTTTCAATACACGGTTGGAATGTGCTGTGGGGCATGCCCTGTGGGGCCCCGAGTTTCCAGAATGCAGTCCTAAGAATAATTCAACACTGTATGGGTGTTAGATGGGGCAGGGGCTGAAGTGGAAGCTAGGGCGGCCAAGCATGCCTTCCTGGAAGTTACCCATTACGTGAAGGACCAGATTACCCATTTTGATAAGCACCGGATTGGTGCCATTTTCTTATTTTGATAAGGACCAGATTGGTGCCTTCTTAAAAATCTACTCAAACCACTGACCCCAAATTACCTCAAGGACCAGAAATCTAGTTAAGGATTTAGAAAATTAAAACATGGAGGGTACTCATTCAAATTTGCCACAGCTGGGCATGATTATCTGGAATAAAATTATTCAAATTTAGAAAGACTTTAATCTGGAATAAAATTAAAATCAGTTTGACTTAAATCAAAACAACCTTTGAGTTCAAAGGCAGAATATGAATAATAAAGTTTTTAAGGAGGGAGTGACGGATAATAAATAGGAACAATAAAGTCTTTCAGTTCAAAACAACCAGTGAGTAAGACTTTAAGGAGGGAGTGAGGGATAATAAAGTCTCAGTTAAGCAACCTCTGAGTTCAAAGGCATCTTGATGGGTGATCTTCAAATGAACTTGTTAGAGATCCTGCGTTCATCTCCTAGACCATTAAGTATTATTACCAGAAGCTGTCCTATACCAGAAGTGTTGGAGTTGAATGTAAATTTTGATGGTAGTGGCATTGGTAACCCCGTTTCAGCAGGGGTTGGTGGTCTGTTCAAGAAGAGGGATGTCAAAATTTGGTGGGGTTTTAGTGATCCGATATAGGGGTGTCAACAGTATTCAAAAATCCGATTTCGAATTCGATATTTGACATAATCGAATCGAATTCGGATAATTCGAATATTTAATCGGTGGAATTTGGATATCCTATTCTTACAGAATAGTTAATCGGATTCGAATTCGGATATGACCTGATTCGATTCAATAAATATCCGAATTCGATCGATTATTTAATTCTTATATAAAATATTTTATATAATATATATAATAATTAAGTTATATAAATAATTTATATATTTATTGATTATCTAAAATAATTAATTAATCAAATTCGAATCGAATCGAATATTCAAATATTTAATCAGATTCAAATTCGGATATTAATTTTCAATGTCCATCAGATATCAAATCGAATTCGGATATCAGATTTTCTAATCGGATTCAAATTCGGATATTGCCTGATCCGATTCGAATTCGATCCGTTTACACCCCTAGTTTGATAAGGACATCTCACTCAACAAAGGCTGAAATTCTAGCTATCCTCACAAGTCTCTGAATTGCAAAAGACAAAACTCTGCAAACACAATAAAATGGTTTGGAGAATAGGATGGAGGTCCTTGGAGGTTAGTCCACTATCTGACAGAGGCCAGAGACATATTGGGTTCCTTGCATGTCAACCTTAATTGGGTTCCTAGGGAACTAAATTCTATAGCTGATCAATTGGCAAAATTTGGATCTGCTAGGCATGGTGGTACAGAAAAATAAAATATACCTCACCTAGCCTAGGGTTGTCAATGGCCTCTGATGTCTGATGTCTGTTCTGACATCCAATCCAATTATCTTGGATTAGGATTATGTGTTTACATAATCGGATAGGATTTGGATTTTGCAATCTGCATTACTGGATGTGGATTTAACTCCATCCAATCCAGTTAAAATCCAAATTCGATTATATTATAATATTCATTGATTTTAATATATAAATTTAGATAGTCATATTTGAAATTATAAAATATATAATTGTATATTATATTATATATGAAAATATATATAATATATTTAGTATGTCTTATTTATATGAATTTATTAAAAAGTCATCAACTTTTTAAATTTTTTCTATATTTTAAAAATTAAAGCAGTGTTAGATTAAATTTGAATCTGATCCAAGTCCATTAGGATTCAAATTCGAACCCAGGATCTTCAAATCTGATCAGAATTCGGATTGGATTCAGATGTCATTTTTCAATATTCAGATTGGACTCAGATATTGTTAAATGCAATCCATTTACAAACCTCACCTAGCCCACTACTCCTAATTTACTGATTATCTATAAGTGGGATCAAGTGCTGGATCTGCAATTGAATGCACATCCATCAAGCAAGCATGTAAGTATGGTCTGCTACTAATAAATAACCAGCAGGTCCAAATGCATTTTCTGCAGCCTTGGTTGAAGCATTTTATTGTGACTGACCATAAAATATACACACAATTCCTATAGTTTTAAATTCAAAAGACCAAATCATCTGGTCTTTTTGATTTGATCACTACAACTAGGGTTGTAGAGATGAACCCCCTCTTGATGTGCTCAATTGTTTTAAAGTAAACTGCTAATCATACTTGTCAACACATCAGGTGATTCTAGGTGACAGTGGGGTACCTAGTTGCCCAGGTGGGCTCCTAGGCAATGCCAAGATGATAAGAATTTTATAAAATAAAGATCTAAGTTTTTGATATATCACTAGTTTTATATACCATTCAGCATACATATCATTTGAAAGAATAACAATTCTTGTGGTTAGGGTGCAACCAAAGCATTAATGTGCAAAAATCATGTGACTATTTTACTTTATAAGAAGCTTACTTTCCATAATTTTTATAGTGAGGGAACCTCTATTTGTACTAAATTTAATGCTTTGATGGCCTTCAGATTTTCTTATCTCACAACATTTTGGAAATAGTGGTTTAGAATGATAACCAATGTTTGTTTGATATATTCATTGATAAAATACCCACACCCTTGGCAAGTAGGCATCTAGCAATGTATCTTTCAAAAAATAAAGAAAACAAATGTTAGCATGAGCCTTTCCTTTTCTTAAACATTAAAACAAGGCAACAAGTGTACCAACTTCATTGCTAATAAGGGTATCAATGAAGAAAACTTCTATGATTAAAATACCATCAATGAGTTTCCAAGCATGGCAATGTTGCTACATGCTTAAAGAATACTTTGGTATTCCGTCTATTTGTGTAGGTCAATGGTCTTGTTGGTTTATGATTGGTTTTTTTTTTTCTATTTTTTAAACCTTGTATTGGGTCAGGATGAGAAAGTTAGGTTGTGTGCTCTATTTTTGGGTGAGGTGCTTATTACTCTGATTGCCTCATCTGGACTGACTCTCTACAAAACTCTATTGCCCTGCTTATTGAGGCTGAAGGTTGATAGATATAGTCAATTAGTTGTAATTGAGATTTTTTACCAATCAGAAAAATAAAATTAGGGGTGCAACTTGAGTGGGGATCAAAAGCACTTTATAAATCTTATTGAGGCTGAAGGTTGATAGATATAGTCAATCAGTTGTAATTGAGATTTTTTACCAATCAGAAAAATAAAATTAGGGGTGCAACTTGAGTGGGGATCAAAAACACTATAAATTGAATCCTAATGAATCCTTGGCTACTTTCTACAGAAAATGAAATTCCTATGAGTTGATAGTAGTGACAGTACCCACTAGTGAAGTAGAGAATTATCTAGTTTTTTGTAGTGAAGTAGAGAAAAATTATTGCCACTTTCAATTTTTATTGTGTTTTCACCTATAGTTTCCCCACCAAATAGGGCTTTTCTTACAAGATGATGATAGTAAGGGAAATCTATGAGTCTAGAAAATAGTACATAACTAGTAAAGAAGAAACCCCAATAAAATGTTAAATAAAAAACTCTTTAAGAAACCTAAATTCTCCATCTCCAAAAATTTGAACATGAAGACAGATATATATTCTTTATTCCTCAAATGATTTCTTTATGCTTTGACATACCTACATTTGAATTTGGCTTGACCTACTGCCGTGTTTATGCTTCAACAATCCAATATGTCTCTTCTATTTAGGGCTTCACAAAAGATTGGGGTACCAAATAGAGGCCGATGGATGAAATCCCTGCATATGAGGGGAAAGAGAGGTGAAGATATATAAATAAAGATGTCTCATAAGAAAAAAATATAAAATCAGAAAGGAGAGAAGATGAATATCATTCGCACAAGCAGGAATGGAGTACCAGGAACAAATCTTCTGGCTTCAACTCAAACCCTCTAGTTTCAAATCTTCAAATCTTTATTCACAAATTCGTGGCTTCAAATCCTTCTCTCTGAGCATATATTCACAACCGATCCACAGTTATCTTGAAATCTCCACTCTCACATCCGCAGTTCTCTTGAAATCGAATTCTATGCATGGATTCTCACAGTTCTCAAATGATAAGTTAAATGGAGGAACAAAGATATGGCATCGAGATTCAAGGAAAGGATGATTTAAAGTGAGAGATATTCGTCGTTATGTTTAACGAATCCCTCCTTTGGCACGACATAGCTGTTTTGGCGGGACCCCTGTTTCACTGGTCAATTGGTTATTATTTTCTTTTTTTTTTTTCAAAATAATAACTGCCGGGACTCATCATTTGGTTACGTTATATGGCCTCTTAAAATTTGACCGTCGAATACAAGCCCCAGCTTATGGGAAATTTCTTGTAATGTAACCAATTTTTTCAAGAATCTGTGGTGCTACAAGTGCCAAAGGTGCATGGGATACCTTAAGAGGAGTTTCAAGGCAATGCCAAGATACCTATTGTTAAATTTCAAACTCTTAAAAGGGATTTGGAGAATATGAAAATGAAGGATTCTTAGACCATTAAAAATTATTATTCTAGATTAAGAGAAATTGTCAATCAATTAGTGTGTAGAAAAATATAATCCAATAATAACCACTATTGAGGTGACAAAAGATATCACCACTCTCTTAGTGACAAAATTGGTAGGCTCTTTAGAAGCTTATGAAAAAAGAGTAAGTAGGCGTAATGAAAGCTCTATAGAGAACACCTATCAATCCAAGCTCAATATAAGGTCTCAGAAATCCAAAAGAGGTGAAAGAAAATTTAGAGAAAATTCCGAAAAAGATGAAAGTTGTAGAAACGAGAAAAATGGAGGAGATATTAGGATAGATAAAAAAAAGGAAAATATTTGCCATGCCATATTTGCAAGAAAACTAGTCATCTTGAGAAAGATTATTGGTTTCAGAGAAAACCATAATGTCAAAATTGTAAAGAAATTTGGTATGTAGAAAAGGATTGTTGTCTTAAGGAAAGACAACAAGTTAATTACTCTGAAGAGAACGATAAAAATAATTATCTATTCTATGCTTGTCATGCTGCTTCAAAAGTGAATGATGATACTTGGTATTTGGATAGCGGCTACAGTAATCACATGACAGGTAATGAGAAGATCTTTAAAGATATAGGAAAGTCAGTTAAGTCACAAGTCACGCCTAGCAATGGGGAATTATTGGAGGTCAAAGGTAAAGGACCTATCATTGTTAAGACAAGGAATGGGATACAATTCATACAAAATGTGTGTTGTTAGTCCCAAAATTGAAGACAAATCTATTAAGTGTTAGGCAAATGGTGGAAAGAGGATAGTCTTTGCTCTTCAAAGGCGATTCATGCAAGATATACAACAACAAAAATAAAAATTTGGTGATTGCTAAAAGTACTTCATCAAAAAAACATGATGGGGAATCTTCTATCCATTCAATTGATGAACGACATATGTGAATGATGCTTGCTTGGTAAGCAAAATTGAAAATTATTTCCATCAAGTAGTGCATGGAGAGCCAAGGCAATCCTGTAGCTTGTACATACAAATGTCTGTGGACTAATGATAATGACATCCTTCGAACAAATCAGGTACTTCATTCTCTTCATTGATGATTGTAAGCGTCAGAAAATGGACTCACTTGTGACTTGGGCTGGAGACGGAATCACCACCAATCAAGTAAATGAAAAAAAGGTGATGCAACCTCTAGGATTTACATTGGAAAGCACTTTTAATTTATTAGTGACTTCAAAGCCCGAGGCATCGGCTAACCAAACCGAGTAAGACTCAGATAGGAGAGGGAAGAGATTAGACACCCCTCTCCCGGTCCCAATAGGTGGGGCTCACAGTAGATTCGAAATAAGCCAAATTAAAGAAAGTAATTCAATAACTAATTAAGAGCAATTAATAATCAATAATGCTGAGCGAAAACATGAGCAAGCCACCACAAGAAAAAAAAAACTAACTAAATTATTTTATTTTAATTTATCTCCCCTTTTTATTTAATTTTATCATTTGTATATATTTTTATGAAAACCATTTTTATCTTTATTTTTTTATTTTTCTATTACCTAATTTTTTTAATCTTTTAATTTGTATTATCATTTTTTTTACTTCATTCCTCTTTCAGTAACATATCCTCCCCTACCACCTAAGTATGTCCGAGTTGGCTGCCTAATCCTCTCGATCCCTTTCATGCTGCTGATTCTATATAGGGAAAGATCATTTCTACGTTGTTACCTATCTCCCATTGTCATCCCGGTTCCTCTTCTTTTTTTTTTTATTCTTACTCTTTTACATGAATGATCTGGGTGGTTATAGTCGGTGTATCTGAAATCTTTTGTCAGGAGGAAATTGAGCTCAAACACGACCACCAGTGTGCCTGAAATCTTTCGTCGGGAGGAAATTAAACACACACACGATGGGAGAATTGTTAGACAAAATAAAACAGATCTGGGTAGACTTCCAGACTGATGAATCAATTCAACAGAGCTCCGTCATCAGTTCCGATGACTTCCCAGACTCTGGTCATTCATCATAAAACATAGGTAGAATGAAACAAGGAAACAAGAGAGCCATATAAAAAAAGAAACATAGGGGCATATCATTACGATAATGATAAGAATGGAGTAAGTGAAACAAAATCAATTAGTTAAACACTGGTAATGATATATGAAACAGACTTCTACGAATTACCTTACATGATTAACTTCTGCGTAAGTAGAATAAAACAAGAGAAACTCATTGAGGAACAATCAGAAATTACAGCTAGAGAATTGTAAATCAATCTGTTGAGTGAAGAAATGACTAAACATCAAAAATCAACAATTGGGAGAAGAAAATATGAACCTAAAGGCATAAGCTTTAGTTGCGTTTTATCTGATATAGAAGTTGGTTCGATGGTTATACCCATCACCAATATAGACGAAGGATTCAGTACATTACCAACTCACATCGGAAGTCTCAGTAACAGAAAAATGAAAATAGTAATAAGAAGAAAGAAGAAACGAACACCTTCGAAGTAAAAATAAAAAGTAAAATAAAATAAAACCAAGAACAGATCACGACAACAAGATTAAACTGAATGCAAATGATGAAAAAGGTGCTATAGAAAAAACACTCCCATCTTGCTTTTTACAGAGACAACTCAACACGGTCCATTGTCGTCTCTGATCTGCGATCGAATATTGCATCTGAGGAAGGGAGGGTGGGTTAAAACTAAGAGAAGAGTAAGGGATTACCAGAGGAAATTACTTCGACATGAACGAGTATTTTGGCCTGAAATCGGCTGGTGCTACTGGTAATGACTAGCTTATTTCAGTGTCACACTATGTTTGAGGAATTAGTGCTAACGATGAAAAACTGATGAGGAAGACTTGATACCTCCTGAGAGATGATGTTGAGTCACCGAGAAGAGAGAGTCATGAGAAGACACTGCCGTTTTTTATTCACTGCCATTGTGATGAGTGAAGTAGGGGATGGACAACTTCTTCCCCCTTCCGAGCCCTCCCCTCAATTCTCCTTCTTGTTTTTCTGCCAAAAATGAAGCATCCAACACCTCTTTTTAAAGAGTGTCCAAGGACAGCTTCATGAATTTTTGAAGAACTAGGGTGAAATTGGTGGTTTTGGGTATGCGAGTCAAAGAGGGATTAATGGGTTAAACCGGGGCTTGGTGCAATGATGGGTGGCTCTGGTTTAAAGAAAAGTGGAGGATTGAGATTGGTTCGACCAAAAAGAGGTTTTTGTGCTAGTAAACTAGCAAGCTTGATGGAAATGGAATATTTTCCGATGGATGGGTAAATTGGAGGTGTTTTTGGTGAAAATTGGTAGGGTGAGGTTTTTGGAGGTCCTGAGCCATTTAGTGGGGTTGGATTGAGCCATATAGGCCCAGATCGGACAAATTTGGAAAAAGGCTTGATTCAACTAATCTAGGGATTCAAAACAAAATCTAGGTATGATCAATGGGAAAACAAGGTTTGCTTTGGATGAAATTTCTTAGGGTAGGGTTTTTGGGTAGTCTGAGATGATTGGTAAAATCAGATCGGTCAAATGCGTTCCGATCAAAAGGACTTGGGATTTGGCTGAAATAGAGCCTTGAAACAGAATCTTGGTATGGCAAAAGGTAAATGAGGGGTATTTTGGGGAAAATTGGCAAAGTGATGTTTTGGAGTGTTTGGAATCTGATGGTGATGTCTGATTAGTCTTGGGGGTCAAGATCGTAGAAATTTAGGTTAATGAGATATTTTAGAACGAAATCTTTGTTTAATGGGCAGACAAATGGGGGAATCTAGCTTTGAAACTTTATGGGTAGGTGTTTTAATGTGTTCAAAGTTTAATGGTGTGATTTGATCAGTTCATATGTATCAAGATCAAGGGGATTTGGGTTCTGAGTGTTTAGGTTAATGAGATTGGCTAAAATGGAATCTTCGCTTGATGAAGGGGTAAATGGAGGAATCTTGAGTTGAAATTTTATAGGTAGGTATTTTAGGAGGTCTTAGGTCTGATGCTTATGTCTAATCTGATGGTTGAGGTATAAGTGGGGGTCAATCGGGGCCATCGGATAGGTATCAAACAAGTTTGATGGAGGATTTAAGGGTTTTTTGGGTGGAACTCGGGTTTCTTAGGTTTTAGGTGTTTTGGAGAGGTCCAAAGGGTTTGATAGGGTGTTTGGGGTGAATTAAAGGTTCAAATGATGAACTGAGTAAAAATCAGATGCTAACAATGATTATACAAGAATGACGTGGGTTTATCTTATGTATGAAAGGTCAAGAGTCTTTAAGATTTTTAAAAGGTTCAAGAATTTTGTTGAAAAACAAAGTGGCCAAAGCATAAAGGTGATCAAAAGTGATAGAGGAAAAGAATATACTTCTTATGAATTTGACAAGTTTTGCAAAGATGAAGTCTTGGAGCATTACTTGACCATCGCCTATGCTCCAAAGCATAGTGGAGTTTCAGAAAGGAAGAATAGAATAGTAATGAAGATGGAAAGATCAATGCTCTTGGAACAAGGCATGCCTAAGATTTTTTGGGCAGAAGCAATATATATTGCAGTTCATCTACATGTCCAAAAAGAGCAATAGAAAACAAGACTCCTATATAAGCTTGGAGCAGAAGCAAGCCGTCGGCACAACACTTGAGAGTTTTTTTATGCATTTGCTATTTTCACATTCTAGTGGGAAAAAGGAGCAAGCTAGAAGATAAGACAAAACAGGGAATATTCCTGGGATATAGTATGCAATCAAAAGACTATAGAATTTATAGCCTAAAGAGCAAGAAGCTAATTATTAGTCGAGATTTGAGATGTAGAGTTTGATGAGAAAGCTACATGGAATTGGAAAGGAGAAAAAGTAGAGATACATAACATCATGGTACCAAAAGTACAAAAACTAAGGCCTTTTATTAATGAATGACAAGAAGGATAAAAAAGTCCTCAATCTACAACATCACCATCAACTCCATCATCAGCCACAATAGAAGAAAAACAAGAAGAGTTATCTCTAGAATTGCCACCAAGAAGGATGAGTCCACTTAGTGTTCGAAAGTTTTGTATGCCCTTAGCTCCAATCAGTTTTGATGTACTTTTGGCATTTAGTGTAAATTAATAAAGTGCATTTTTTATTCATGTTGTCTGGTATGTTTCTGTGTAAGACCCTTAAACTGGACACTTAATGAGACTTGTGTTAGTTTAGAATGTTCACAGCCGTTGGATAAGTCTGGGGAGATTTATCCTGCTAAGGCTGACACTGGTGTGCTGCCAAGTGTTGGGGTGGCCTGTCTCAGCTGCCAGGGTGAGACCCAAAGCACATGTAGTGTAGGATTACATAAATCTTTGAATCGGACCAGATTTTCAGAATTGCCCTGGACACTAGTGATTGATGGACAAAACTAGAAATTTACACCTGACCCCTAGACTCGATTATGATACTGCATTAAGTGTCGGATTGGGTTGTCTTTGATATGGCAATCAATGAGATCCTTAGTGGGGGTCAAAACCTGGGTATGTTGGGACAGTCTGAGAATTCATTTGAGTGGGTGATCATAGTGACAGGATCAACCCCTTTGTTGGACAAAGGTAATGATCGGGGATGCACTCTCTCTGATGGAAACCAAACTACCGGCAGTTGATTTCAATCGTTGGAATTTTGTTTTGCAAAATTTATATATAAGATATGTAGATATATATGGTTTCAAAATTTTTTCAAATGGTTTTAATTCCCGGGATCCATATGACCAGAGAGTGCAACACTGTTCCTTGCAGCCGAGGGAGAGGTTCTCTCTTGTCGAACAGTGTTTGATCATTATGGGCTGAGAGGTTAAGTGTAAGGCCATTTAGGGTTATACCTGATGGGCTAATCTTGCATCTGCTCATAGTCCCTGGGTTTTTATAAGATGTCTTGACCCAGGGACCACTTAGTGTAACTGTTGGGCACATAGAGTCCATGTGATGGGCTTAGGGGGTTCACTGGGTTCTCCAGTGAATTCGGCTATGCCTTGTAACAAAGGCTGGGCCGAACCCATGTGGCTGATGTGTAGATCAATGCTTGGGTCCCACGCTATACAAAGAAGCCCAACTAGGCAGCAGTTTGGAAGCCTGTTGAGCACTTAATACATATTGGGCCTATGCCTTGTAACAAAGGCTGGGCCGAACCCATGTGGCTGATGTGTAGATCAATGCTTGGGTCCCACGCTATACAAAGAAGCCCAACTAGGCAGCAGTTTGGAAGCCTGTTGAGCACTTAATACATATTGGGCCTAAAGCCCATATCGAACTGGCTGATTTAATTACCCACTTAAATGGTCGGATTTGAGATTCGGGCAAGCCCAAGGATTGGGTCTTGACCCTATCCATTCTTGGAGGCCAAATTCAAATAAAGATTTGAATCTGGTAACCTTCTGATGAGATCAGGAGTGGGCTGACCTAATCTGCAGATAGGATTAAGATAATTCCCTATCCAAATACAGATTTGGATTGGGATAACTCCTAATATGATTAGGAGGTTTCTTAATCGCTAAGTAAGAATAGAAACCCTAATCTTGAATTACAAGAATTCGAACCAAGGGTTTAGTAGAAAAATCCTCCTGCCAACTTCATCTCTAGAGTTCTCCTCCAGTCGTCGCCATTCACTACCTGGTTCGATCTCTCTGAGAGGGAAAGATCAAGAAGGTGTTCTTGATATCAGTCTTTGCTGAAAGGCTGATTGTGTATGGTGCTCTTCACTTCCATCGAATTCTTGTGAAGAATTTGGTTTGTAGGTCGAACACTGCTGGTTCTGTTCCAGTATCACTGCGCCATCTTCAGTGGGAGCAGATCTTGGGAGTATTCTTTGGGCGTGAACACCGATGTTGGGAGATATCGACTCTCCGTATCAGGTATAACCCTTCCCTTTCTCTTTGGTTCAGATCTGGTTCGGCTTTGGTGCGATTAGATCCTTGAATATTGTATTCTAAAATCAGGGAATATCATTCCCAGTTGGAAGGGAGGAGAGAAAATTTTTGAAATTCGCCCACCCTGTTCCGCTGCATTCTTGGCATCCATACGATGGATCTCTCCTTCCTTTCAGTGGTATCAGAGCATAGGTTCGAATCTTGAACCAAGAAAATCAGATCTGAACTTGCGCAAATGGGTAGAAGTTGTTCTACTTGGATTGGATTTGCGCAGATTGTTGTTTTTATTCCAAGGAATTGTTTCTGGATATGGGCGATTGATCTGAAATTAATTTTTGTTAAATCTGAAATTTATTTGGAACTGTTCTTAATTTATTTCTTGATTTAAATGGGTTGTTCGTACATGGAGACCGAAGTGCAGATTTTGCGCAGATAGTCTATGCAATCTTTTTGCAGTTTCTATTCTATTCGGTTTGTAAAATATTTTGTTTTATTTTTCTAGTCTGAATGTATAGGATTCAATCAAGAATGTAATTAATTAATAGAAATTAGGTTTCTGTAATTTTTTATTTTCTTGATTGAAGATGGTGGTGGCGTTGGAGATTTGCCGATCGTGTTATCGCATTCTGCGTTTTGCAGTTTATGAAATTGCAACCCTTGATTACTAACCTTTGTTTTGCAGGTGGTACGAATAGTCCATATCTGATTTGTGATTGTCTAAAATCATAAATATTAATTTCAGATCTTTCTTGAATTGTTTCTTGAATTAAAAAATGGTTTTGGACCATTTTCAGACTAGATTGGACCAAAGCTGTTTGGACTGAATCTAGGGTTCGAACGGGGCTATTCTCAGCCCTGATTTCTCCCACTTTTAGGTCTGAAACTAATCTTTAATTGGAAGAACCAATTCGGCCCAACCTGTAAAGCCTAGTTTTAAAGAGTTAAAACTGCAAAAGCCAATTTTGTGTAAAAGCTATATGGGCCGAACTGCTAACTGCTATTCAGCCCATATACCTAGATAATGTTAATTGTTAATATTATGGATTATAAATGGGCTTATTAATGGGCTTTACAGAAAGTAATTGATTGGATCAATTCTTCCATTACATGCGATGTGTGGATGTTTGATGTGCTACGACCATGGGCCATAAGCCTGAAAAGGGACACGTGCGGAAACCCTAGCCGAATTGGGCCATTACATACGTTAGTGGCTCTCGCGCATGCTATGGCTGAATGCACATCATTGCCATGGTGTTCCTTACGGTCATTGGATGACCCCTTCCTTTCGTGGTGGGCCCCATAACCCTGAAAAGGGACACATGCGGAAACCCTATCCAAATTGGGCCACCAGAAATCTGACTTTATGAAAGTCAATGGGAGGCACTTTGTTTTGACCTAAATTAACTAAGGCGTAATCACTTGTTCCCTTCGGTAATATGAGTGCATGTAATAGGGAGATCCATATGATGGACTCTCTAAAGGCCTTCCGTCATTAGCACGATGATGGGTCCTTCAGTAATGAGGAAACACACCATAAAATTGGGCTATCCATTTGTTGTTGGGTTTGTCAAAGTGTTTCATAAGATGATAGGGGCGTCATAGACCGATGTGGGAGGGGCTTCACCAGAAAATAGGAACTCTCTCACGGTACCTTGGTGTAACCTAAATATGATGGGTGAGCACTCACTAGACAGAAAGGTTTATCCTAAAATGGCTATGAACCTTGTATGGCAGAGGCTAAAGGGAAACTCATATGATGAGTGGATATGATCCGTCACAGAGAGGTGGTGGGGTTATGCAGTTGAAACAGTTGGTTCCACGCACCCTATGTGATTTCCCACATTTCTAGAGACATTTCGCCGTCTCCATCACTGAGATAGGAGGGAAATGTCAGAGATGAACAAATGGAAATGGAACATAGATTAAAATCCATATCTATGTAGGTAACATGAGTCAAACTAAGGTTGTGGACTAACGTTTTGTTGTTTTACCAGAAAATGGGAAACGAACAATTTGCTAAGTTGCTTGACGGCAATAAACTTAAGGGCCCAAACTATGCCGACTGGTATAGAAACCTTATGCTAGTCCTGACTTTAGAAAAGATAGATAAAGTGGTAAAGAATCTTGCACCGGATCGTCCGGGAGACAGGGCTTCAGAAGCCTGTAGGAGGGAATACCAAGAGTGGGAGGAGAAAAACTCCCTAGTCCATTGCTATATCATAGCCTCTTTAGATAATCCGATACAGAGGTAGTTCGATCAAATCGAACTCGCCAAAGACATATTGGATAGTCTAAAAACTATGTACGAAGAGCAAAACCATTCTATTCGCCAAAAGGTCCTGAAGCAGTTCATGACCGCGCAGATGACCAAGAGGCAGCAAGTTCATGACCATTGTCTCCAGATGATGAGTTACATAAACGTAGAATTAGTCTTTAGAGAATGAATACTTGTACTTAAGGATTGTCTTTATGTACAAAACTTAAGAAGAAATTTGATTTCTGTTTCTAAACTGTGTGCGGATGGATATACTGTCTGTTTTAGTAATATGATTACTATTAAAAGGAACAATAAATTCATCGCATGCGGGGAACTGGATAACGATCTCTATGTTCTACATCCTTCTCTAGAAACTAACTTAACCGAAACTACGTCGATCAAAATCCCCAAGAAAAAGACTCGTGATATATTTAGTCCCACGTGCCTGTGGCATTACCGACTTGGCCATATTGGTATTGACCGATTCACAAGACTAGTAAATGATGGTCTTTTGGATTTTCTAACCGTAGAAGATCTTCCCACTTGTGAGCCTTGCCTCTGAGGTAAGATAACAAAATGACCATTTAACGGTAAGCCTGAAAGATGTACAGGCACATTTGACCTTATACATACTGATGTATTTGGTCCCCTGAGTGTTAGGACTCGTAACCAACACGTGTATTTCATCACTTTCACCGATGATTACTCACGATATGATTATGGGTACCTAATGAAGCAAAAGTTTGAATCCTTTGAAAAGTTCAAGGAGTTCAGACAAGAAGTCTAGAAACAGTTAGGGAGAGAAATTAAGGCCCTTTGATCAGATCGAGGTGGCGAGTATCTCTCTGACGAATTCAAGAACTACTTGAAGGCCAACGGGATAATATCACAGTTAGCTCCTCCTACAACATCACAACTTAACGGTGTTTCAGAGAAGAGGAATATGACATTGTTAGACATGGTCCGGTCACTTCTCACACGTTCGGAATTACCCACATTCTTTTGAGGATATGCATTAGAGACTGCAATCTACGTGCTGAATCGGGTTCCAACCAAATCGGTTCCGAAAACTTCATACGAACTTTGGACCGGAAAGAAACCAAGTGTCACACACTTGAAGATTTGGGGTTGTCCTACGTACGTTAAAAGAAGGAGTGCGGACAAGTTGGAATCCAAGACCAGCCATTTCCTATTTGTAGGCTACCCAAAGGATTCTGTGGGTTATCTATTCTATGACCCAAGTGAGCAGAAAATGTTCTGCAGTTGAAATGCCCAGTTCTTAGAAACCGATTATATCCTAGACACCCATCGTCAGGAAATAGTTCTTGATGAGAGCTCAGGAGCAGTAGGAGATGTCCCACAAGTTCCAGGTAGTGACCAACCTAGAAGATCCACCCGGGTATCCAGGCCACCAGTCCGTTATGGTTATGACCAGGATAGTTACCTGGTGAAAGCCTTGACTAGTGAGGAGGATCCTGTAACTTACGCGGAAGCTATGTTGGACATAGATTCCCAAAAGTGGGTGGAGGCCATGAGAGCCGAGATGGACTCAATGGAGGCCAATGGAGTCTGGACTCTAGTAGATCCGCTCTCCGGGGTAAAAGCAATCAGTTGCAAATGGATCTATAAGAGAAAGAATGGCCCCGATGGCAAGGTTGAGACCTTCAAAGCTCGTTTGGTGGTGAAAGGGTATACTCAGAAAGAAGGCATCGACTATGAGGAAACCTTTTCGCCCGTGGCCATGCTAGATGTAGCAGCATACCATGACTACGAGATTTTGCAAATGGGTGTCAAAACCACGTTCCTGAATGGAGATCTTAGTGAAGATATCTACATGCAGCAGCCACAAGGCTTCATTGTTGTTGGTCAGGAACACATGGTATGTAAACTTAATAAATCCATATATGGACTTAAGCAAGCTTCTAGGAGTTGGAACATCCGTTTTGTCAAATCGTTTGACTTTGAGCAGAATCCAGATGAGCCCTGTGTTTACAGGAAGTCCAGTGGGGATAAGGTCACCTTCTTGGTGTTGTATGTGGACGATATCCTACTCATTGGGAATGATGTAGGAATGTGGACTTCGGTCAAGGTGTGGCTTTCACAGCGATTCTCCATGAAAGATTTTGGAGAAGCCTCCTATATACTGGGTCTTCGACTCTATAGAGATAGATCGAAGTGGATAATTGGATTATCCCAGGCTGCTTACATTGACAAAATTGTCAAAAGGTACAACATGGAGAACTCCAAGTAAGGAAACGTTCCTTTTGGGCACGGAGTCACTCTCTCCAAGAAAATGTCTCCCAAGACTTCTGAGGAGATTGAGGGCATGAAATATGTTCCCTATGCCTCAGCCGTAGGGAGCATCATGTATGCCATGTTGTGCACTCGCCCTCACATCGCTCAAGCGGTGAGTGTGGTAAGCAGGTTCCAGGCCAACCCAGGGCAAGAGCATTGGACTGTTGTGAATAACATACTCAAACACCTTCGAAGGACAAAAGAGTTTTGTCTGGTATGGATGGTAGTTCACTACAAATTCTAGGGTATACTGATGCCGATTTTCAGTCGGATCCAGATGATAGAAAGTCTACATCTGGGTATGTTTTCACGATAGGATCGTGTGCTGTTTGTTGGAAAAGTAGCAAACAGGGGTCCACGACAGACTCCACAACCGAAGCCAAGTACATTGCCGCAAGTGAAGCTGCCAAGGAAACCGTGTGGATGAAAAAGTTTGTTCACGAATTAGGAGTGGTTCCGTCCAGCACATCACCCATCCCATTATTATGTGACAACAATGGAGCGACCACTCAAGCTAAGGAGCCTCGAGCCTACTCAAAGTCAAAGCACAGCGAGAGGAAGTACCATGTATTGCGGAAGATTGTTGGTAGAGGGGACGTCCAGATTTAGAGGGTAGCATCAACGAATAATGTGGCAGACCCATTGACTAAGCCACTCACACAGAAAGTGTATGAGAAACATGTGGAAAGCATGGGACTCCAGTTTGTACTAGATTGGACCTAAGTGCAAGTGAGAGCCATTAGACAGTTTTGTATGCCCTTAGCTTCAATAAGTTTTGATGTACTTTTGACATTTTGTGTAAATGAATAAAGTGCTTGTTTGATTCATGTTGTGTGGTATTTTTCTGTGTAAGACCCTTAAACTGGACACTTAATGAGACTCGTGTTAATTTAGAATGTTCACAACCGTTGGATAAGTCTGGGGAGATTTATCCAACCAAGGCTGACACTAGTGTGCTGCCAAGTGTTGGGGTGGCCTGTCTCAACTGCTAGGGTGAGACCCAAAGCACTTGTAGTGTAGGATTACTTGAATCTTTGAATTGGACCAGATTTCCAGTATTGCCCTGGACCTTGGTGATTGATGGGCAAAACTGGAATGTTACATCTGACCCCTAGACTCGATTATGATACTGCACTAGGTGTCGGATTGGTCTGTCTTTGATATGGCAATCAGTGAGATCCTTAGCGAGGGTAAAAAACTGGGTATGTTGGGATAGTCTGAGAATTCATCTGAGTGGGTGATCATAGTGACAAAATCAGCCCCTTTGTCGGACAAAGGTAATGATCGGGAATGCACTCTCTTTGATGGAAACCAAACTGCCGGTAGTTGATTTCAATCATTGGAATTTTGTTTTGTCGGGCAAATGGTTTTAATTCCTGGGATCCATATGTGCAGAGAGTGCAACACTGTTCCTTGCAGCCGAGGGAGAGGTCCTCTCTTGTCGAACAGTGTTTGATCATTATGGGCTGAGAGATTAAGTGTAAGGCCATTTAGGGTTATACCTAATGGGCTAATCTTGCATCTGCCCACAGTCCCTGGGTTTTTATAAGATGGCTTGACCTAGGGACCACTTAGTGTAACTGTTGGGCACATAGAGTCCATGGGATGGGCTCAGGGGGTTCACTGGGCTCTCCAGTGAATTCGGTTAGGCTTTGTAACAAAGGCTGGGCCGAACCCATCTGGCTGATGTATAGATCAATGCTTGGGTCCCACGCCATACAAAGAAGCCCAACTGGGCAGCAGATTGGAAGCCTGTTGAGCACTTAATACATATTGGGCCTAAAGCTCATATCGAACTGGCTAATTTAATTACCCACTTAAAGGGGCGGATTTGAGATTAGGGCAAGCCAAAGGATTGGGTCTTGACCCTATCCATTCTTGGAGACCTAATTCAAATAAATATTTGAATCTGGTAACCTCTTGATGAGATTAGGAGTGGGCTGACCTAATCTGTAGATAGGATTAAGATAATTCTCTATCCAAATACAGATTTGGATTGGGATAACTCCTAATAGGATTAGGAGGTTTCTTAATCAGTAAGAAAGAGGAGAAACCCAAATCTTGAATTACAAGAATTCAAACCAAGGGTTTAGTAGAAAAATCCTCCTGCAATTTTGAGATAGGATCTCAGAAACCCTAGAGAGAAAAAAAGCAAACATGCCAACTTCATCTCTAGAGTTCTCCTCCAGCCGCCGCCATTCACTGCCTGGTTTGATCTCTCTGAGAGGGAAAGATCAAGAAGGTGTTCTTGATATCAGTCTTTGCTGAAAGGCTGATTGTGTATGGTGCTCTTCACTTCCATCGAATTCTTGTGAAGAATTTGGTTCGTAGGACGAACACTGCTGGTTCTGTTCCACTATCACTGCGTCATCTTTAGTGGGAGCAGATCTTGGGAGTATTCTTTGGGCATGAACTCCGACGTTGGGAGATACCAACTCTCTGTATCAGGTATAACCCTTCCCTTTCTCTTTGGTTCAGATCTGGTTCGGCTTTGGTTCGATTAGATCCTTGAATATTGCATTCTAAAATCATGGAATATAATTCCCAGTTGGTTCGATTAGATCCTTGAATATTCCGCTGCATTCTTGGCGTCCATACAAAGGATCTCTCCCTCCTTTCACTTAGTGAGATATATTTGACATGCAACTTTGTAACTATGGAGCTTGAAAGTTTGGAAGCAACAACAAAACAAGAAGTATGGGTAAAGGCAATAAAGGAAGAAATCAATATGATTGAGAAAAATAAGACATGGGAATTAGTGGGTCGTCCTCAAGACAAAGAAGTGATTGAAGTTAAGTGGGTCTTAGTTCAACCCTAATGGCTTAATACAAAAACACAAAGCAAGACTAGTCACTAAAGGCTATGCACAATTTCTTGGGACAGATTACAATGAAACCTTTGCTCAGTGGCACACTTAGACACTATAAGAACACTAGTAACATTAGCATCACAGAAGAAGTGGAAGATCTATCAAATTGATGTCAAGTCGGCATTTCTTAATGAAGTGCTCTAGGAAGAAATATATGTAGAGCAACCTCAAGGGTTTATAGTAAAAGGACGAGAAGACAAGGTACTAAGATTGAATAAAGCTCTCTATGGCCTCAAGCAAGCAGAGCGAGCATAGTACAATCAGATTGATAGTTATTTCATCAATCAAGGATTAGGAGTCAAAGTAAGCCTACTCTATACATCAAGACACAAGGTAAATCTAACACTCTCATTATTTCTCTATATGTAGATGATCTCATCTATACATGAAACGATGAGACAATGATCAAGGTGTTCAAAAAAGATATGATGAAGATATTTGAGATGAGTGATCTCGGATTAATGCACTACTTTATTGGCATCGAGATCAATCAAGAAAAATGTATCTTTATATCACAAAATAAATATATCAAGAACCTACTGAAGAAGTTCAAGATGCAAGGATGCAAGATGGTCGCTACACCAATCGTTACAAACGAGAGGTTCAAGAAAGAAGATAGTTCAAAGAAGGTTGATGCCTCAATCTACAGAAGTCTTATTGGGAGTTTACTCCTCATGTATGCAACAAGTCTACTCTCAAGGTTCATGCAAAGCCCAAGTCAAGCTCACTATGAAGCAGCAAAAAGGATACTAAGATACTTGGAGGGCACAAAATAATACTTCATTTGGTACAAATCCACCATCAAGACTAATTGGCTATACTAACAGTGATTGGGCAGGATCAGTGGATGACATGAAGAGTACCTCAAGCGATGCTTCTCACAAGGATCTGGAATATTCTCTTGGGTATCAAAGAAGCAAGACACATTAGCACAATCATCAGAAGAAGCTGAATACATAGTAGCGGCAGCAACAAGTCAAGCTATATAGCTAGGAAGAATACTTGAAGACATGGGTGAAAGGCAAAAGGAACCAACAATGATC
Source organism: Nelumbo lutea (assembly GCF_056320005.1). Classification (NCBI taxonomy): domain Eukaryota; kingdom Viridiplantae; phylum Streptophyta; class Magnoliopsida; order Proteales; family Nelumbonaceae; genus Nelumbo; species Nelumbo lutea. Next base: position 49,025,109 of record NC_142688.1, read on the forward strand.
TATTGTGACAACAAGTCTACTATAGCAATGGCAAAAAATCAGTATACCACAACAGAATGAAACACATTGCAATCAAGTACCACATTTTACGAGAGACAACTAGCAAAGGAGAAATTGAGCTCAAGCACTGCAACTCTGAAGAATAATTAGTAGAAAATTTCACAAAGGAATTACCGTGTTCAAAGTTTGAGTTGTTACAAGAGAAATTAGGAGTTGCAAGAAAGTGTATTAAGGAGGAGTGTTAAAAGAATAATCCACTTTCTAGAAGTTTTCCAGAAATTCAAATTTCTAGAACTAATTAGCAGGTATGACTAGAAATTAAATCTCCAAGCCTCTAGAAAATGTAAAGAAACTATGTAGAATGTCAGTTGGCTTTTGCTCCATTGACTTGGCTCCAATTTAAATAGGACTAAGCTTCTACATTTGTGGACAAGCCAATACAAGTTCCCATTTTTCCAACATCTTGAGCCTTTGCCATTTGCTACAACTCTATTTTACCTAGTTTACTCTCTCACATCCCAAGTTCTAACAACTCCACTCTCCTCCATATCCCAATAATTTGATATATAGTATTGGAATTCCCAAATAGGAGGTCAATAAATCAAAATAGGGTTGTTTGGGCTCTCCGGTCTTGGGGAGTTGAGTTAGAAGTCAATCATGTGTTGGGTTTTTGGCTTGGTGGAGTGAGATCGAGTCATGGGTCCCATTCTTTGAGAGATGCCACTATTGCTGCTACTGCTGCTGCTGTTGTGTTGTTGGAAACCCATGCCCTGAGGGTGGAATTATATTCGTTCCCCACCATTACAAGCCCTAGAGTTTTTAAGTTCAAACATATCAAATTCTCAACTAGGTGAAACAATGGAAAAAATGTCAATACTATATTTTGTGTAGGTTTTGTACTAAAACTCGTGCCCAACTTATACTGATTTAATCAAAGATATATTTCAATTGAGCCTCTTCTCCCTTGTATTTAAATTCAATATATTGAGTCTAGTGGTAGATGGTTAGTTGAGATTCAACATTTAAAAACCACCTTCCGAATATGATGGAGGGGGATGTAGTTGAGACTCAGAGAAAGGGAGAGCTGAAAATGGGATCCTATGTTTGGTTAACTACAAAGAGAGAAGGAGAGCGAAAGAGATAGGGGGGGGGTGTAACTCAAAATGCCTACTTAATGGAATTTGGGCATTTGGAGTCTGCTTCCACATTAATGTTAAATCTGAACTAGGAAAAATAACGTATTTTTGACTTTTGGCTTCATTGAGATGCCAACAGAGGGCAGTCCAACATTTAACCTCATCCACTTTTGCACTGACTAGCAAACTGCAGTGATCAAACAACACTTGAGGAAAACTTTGCACTCCCAATTGCCCTCCTCTAAGACACAAAATTTTGAGACAATCATTGAATACTTGAACTCTTGCAGCTCACTCCTAAAAACACCTAAACCCATTGTTAAAACAAAACATCTGATGTAGTTGATAGCAACATTCAAAATATCAATAAGTATCAGGTCGTACCACCGATACATATTGTAATGAGGCCTTTTGGATTCGCCCCTATAGGGGGTGTTTTGGGTCGGCGAGTCTTTTAAGGGGTAGACTAGCCTTATACCAGCCCCTTTGAACTAGATTCAGAAAAAAAAAAAAAGAAATTGATACAAGCCGATACGCCCTTTATATTTTATTTTCTCACCTATCCTACTCTCATACAAATCTCATTTATTTGCTTCATATTCAAATTTTATTTAATTGGTTAATTGTCATAAAATTATAATTTAAGCCTAAAAATTATAATTAATAAAACATTACTAAAATTATTAAAATATTAAATTTTACTAAGCTTTTATCTAGAAACTATTACAAATTAAGAAATTAATAAAAATTAGTAGTTCACAAATTAAAAATTCAAGTGTGTTGAATTATATTTAAAATAATTAATATTAATAAGACAATTAAAAATAATTTTTTTGAAGCTAAATGTAAAATTTTGTTAAAATGAAAAAAGAAAAGGGGAAAGTAAAAATAATAGGATGAGTAATAATAATAATAATAATGATTATAATAATAACTATAAAATTTATTAAAAGTAATAAAATAAACCATTTGCATTCCAAATAAAAATTATAAAATTTAATTAAAAAATAAATCTAAAAATAGCATGATTAGAAATTTCACAAGGCTCCTTCTACATAGGGATAATAGTTTATAATTTAGCCCAACCTAGCTAGACCTATAAATTTTTATGCTCAAGCAATTCTTTTCGTTTGAGCTTGGTCTAGCATAGATTTCCACCTAGCTCACATATATTGTAGGTAGTAGTGCTTTAAATTTATCAAATTTAGATCAGATCTTAGTGGTCCCACATCCGCATTCAATTATGAAATCTCTATCTCCACATCTACATCTAATTATTATGTTAGATTTGGAATCAAATACAAATTTAGTCTACAACCATATTATTGTGTTTAAAATGACAAAAAAGTTTTAAAATGTTAATTATTTTAAAGTGTATATGTATAATAAATGTATATAAATATAAAAATTTATCAATTATAAATTTATATAATTCTACATAATATCTTTATGTATACATAATTATACTACATATATACATAAAATAATAATTTTTGTTGGACTTGGATTTTAGGCAGACCGAACGATGTTAAATCCACATTTGATCCAATTATTAATTACATACTAGTTCTAACATCCAAATCCAGGATTTTTAGATTTAGAGTCAAATCAAGTATCAGACTTTTGGAGTCTATTGATGGCCCTAGTAGGTAGGCCCAAGCTAAGCAACCCCTAAGCTCAACTTGGAAGTTATATATGATGTTCAAAATATTGATACAGGGCGATATGTCGATAGTGTGTATCCACTGTATCGGAACTCTTTTTTTTTGTTATTTTATTTTTTTTTCAAATATGGTTCAAAGGGGCTGGTTTAAGGCCAATCTATCTCCTGAAACACTTGTCGACCCAACCTTGATATGATATGTATCAGTCAATACAGCCTGATATGTATCAATATTTTGAACCTTAGTTATATACATATATATTTAGATAACAAGTTTCATATAAATATATAGATTAGAAATTATATATATTTTTATAATAAACTAAAATTACATAGAAATTTTAATTTGTAAAAGAATCATAGCTTAGTTAACATAGGCAATCCGATACCTATCCCAAGCCTAAACAAACATTATTATGCTTGGGGGTGTGGGCTAGGCTGGGCTAGGAAACCTTAAAAACTATTAATACACTATAATGATTTGGCCTGAGATCTTTTATGTTTTTTTGGTTCATTAGGCTATACAATGTGGGTAGCCCATCCCCATAGTCATTCAGCTTCAATCTTAATAATTTTTATCTAAATAGTAAGAAAACCCAAAAATAATGCATGCATGGTTTGCACTCGGTTTGGTTCAGTCTAATTACAAATGTCACATTGCTCTTATGGGTGCAAGTTGGGGGAAGGGTTAAGTTGAGGATCAACCAGAGCCCAACCCAAAGTCTTAAAACTTGAGCTCAGGCTTGGATTAATTTAATTATAACTAAAAATGGTAATATATAGATTAATTTAATTATGACTACAACCAAATTTTATATATTTAATAATATTTAAGTAACATTTACAAAAAACAAATTGGTTTTGTTCTTCAACAAATTTTATAGATTCTCGTTCATCATTGAAATGAAATAAGCAGCTAGATTTTTTTGTTCTTCCGATCTTTCAAAACAAATTGGTTTTTCCCCTGTTATAAGCTCCACAAGTACCACTCCAAAGCTATAAACATCACTTTTCCCTGTTAGTTTACTGGTGTGGAAATACTCTGGGTCCAAATATCCAAAGGTCCCTCGGACTAAGGTGGTTATTTGAGTTTGATCCATAGGAAATAGCCTTGAAGCTCCAAAATCAGAGACTTTTGCTGTAAAACTATCATCCAATAGTATATTTGCAGATTTGATATCTCTATGGATGATTGGTACAGAAGTTGCAGAGTGTAGATAGGCCAATGCACTAGAGGTTTCTGTTGCAATCCTCAATCGATCATCCCATGAAAGCACAGAGATTCTGTTTTTATGAATGTGCTGAGAAAGAGTTCCATTGGACACGTATTCATAAACTAGTAGAGGAACTTCAGTCTCTAAACAACATCCCAATAGCTTGACTATATTTCGATGGTTAATTTGTGTAAGAATAATAACTTCATTTATAAATTGCTCAGTTTGGCTCTTATCCACTATTTTGGATTTCTTAATGGCAACTATTCGATGATCAGGTAGAATGCCTTTATATACTGTACCTTGACCTCCTTGACCAAGAATGCAACTCTCATTGTAATTAATGGCAACTATTCTTTTCCTTAAAATCAAGTAGAACAATGAACTACAGATGATTAAAAATGGCAATTACTTACTCAACTAATGAAAAAAAATGGCAATTAGCTAGTTGACAAAGAGTCAACTAGAATAAGAGTCAATTAATGAAAAGTGCAACCACTTCCATCTCTTCTCCCATCGACATAACTACCCCTTGGACAAGAACAGTAGTAAGATCCTTTTGTATTAGTACAGATGGCTACACAAAGATTGCTTTTTGGATCCTCACACTCATTTACATCTGCCCATGAATAAAATAAATAAATAAATAAAGCATTAGCTCAAAATTACATGTGCAGCCCGAATTGATTTACAACCTTTCAACCAAAACTAAAGAGCCCTGTATGTTCCTTTTTTGACCCATTACTTTATTCATGGTGGCAAGTTTCATCCCAAGAAGTCCTCGTATAATAGAGTTTTGATATTTTTAAACTGAAAAAGTAAAATAAAATAAAATATTGCATGGCTATTGGCTAGATTAAATTCACATCTCCGCCCCACAGCATATCCCCACTGTGTGTTAAGAATATCTCCTGATGATAGTATCAGTCCTGATGATGTCATCATTGGGAGATGTTTCCAATACAAAGTGGGGATGTGCTGTGGGGCGTTTTGGGTTGGAGATGTGATCTCGGCTAGATTCTTATACTAAATTGATTTTAGGATTAATTGAAAATCCTTATTGGGCCAATGGAAGTGAGGGTTGGTCTCCTCCCCCACAAGGGACTGCCCCACAATGCCCCACAGCACATCCCCATTGTGTATTGGGAACATCTCCCGATGATCATCGGTTCTGATACTATCATCGGGAGATTTTCCCAATACATGGCGGGACTGTACTGTGGGGCATTGTGGGGTGGCCTCTTGTGGGGAGGAGATGTGAACTCATAATCTGTTCTAGGAGCCGGAAAATCAGTATCCCTTTGCATAAGAATGCTGTTGATTCGTGGTATAGTTTATGGGATGAGAGCAGCATTTCTGTGCTTCTGGCGGCTCTAGTGAAGATAAGACTAGTGATCCTTCTTCCCATATCAATGTCAGTGTAAGTAATGGCAAAAAGTAATTGAAGAAGCTCTTTCAGAGATTTCTTTGTAGTTATTTGTGCAAAGAAAGATGAGAAGAGAGGTTCTTTATACCTCTAGACAAGGTTTTTAAAACCGATTTGGAGAACAAACCCTAACTGGTTCTTAGGTTAAACTGTCTGACCGTCTGAATCAAATGGTTGGTCCATCCTCACGAAAAAATAAAAATATTTAAAAAATAAAATAAAAAAATAAAAAAATGTTAATCCATTGAATGGTTTGAACGGTTCAACTGCCCAGGTCAGCGGTTTGTTGACCAAATCAACGTTTTTTGCAAATGTCTGGTTTTAGAAAAAAACAGAACAAATCACCTGACTAGTTCCCAGTTTTTCCGGTCCGACCGTCTGGTCCAGTCCGATTTTGAAAACTATGATTCTAGAGACCGGGACAGAGGAACTGCTCCTCACAGAGCACGCCTCACACCGACCACACAGCATGTTTTAACCGTGCATTGGGAACACCATACCTTGGGTGCTATGCTTTTGCTTTTGTTTCTAGCTATTTAAGTGCTATGCTTTTACTTATAGCAGTTTTGGTGGAAACCAAATCAGCCCCCCACAACATCCCACAGCACATCCCGCCGTGTATTGGGAATATCTCCCAATGATGATATCATCCTTCTTGGTATTATTATTGGGAGATGTTTCTGATACACCGGAGATATGCTGTGCGAAGTTGTAGAGGCAGTTTAGTGGGGGCTGATTTGAACTTTTGGTTGGCTTTTCTGGGCGGGCTGTACTTATTTTTCACTGCTCCCTCTTTATAAATTTTACATATTAATTAGCAATAAAAAAATTAATAAGGAACCCTTTTCCTAGTTAAATTTATATTGTAAAGCATAACACGTTAGAAGTGAAATCATACCTTGGCACCCATTGGAAAGATAAGGATTCCCTTGATAACCGTCCACACAATAGCAAAGATATCCAGGGCCATTTGTAGAGTTAGAACAGTAGGTATTCTCCCCACAAGCATTATCGGCCTTGTCACTTTGTGCTTCCTCACAAGTCTTATTCCTAATTGCCCAGTTGAGAACTATCGGAACTCTCACCCCAACATTTACAAGATATTCCTTCTCATTTCTTAAATTCCATAGGTAGGGTGCATTTGAAGTGAACCAGCTTTGGTCAGAGAGAAAAGCGTAGCTGCATTTGCTGATATTCCAAGTGTAGGCATAGTTGGTTCTGTTGTCATACATTTGAAGCTTCAGAAAAAACGTATCAAGATGATTTGGTATTGCAGTTTGACAACAGCCAATGCCACTACAAGATAGGTCCGTCAATTGCATGCCATATGGACAGAATGAAATGCATCCACTCTGGAACTTCTCAGCATAGAAATCAGACATGATGCCTAGTGTGTTACATCCGATAGCCGTGAATCTGTTTCTGGTGTTGGAGAATCTGTATGCGTTTGGCAATTGGATGTTTAGACTGTATTCCTTTAACCTTCCGCTATTTTCCTCATAACAACGGATAGCAGCCAGCATGCACAAGGTAAGTTGGCCTTGTAGAGATATATTCAAAATGAATCTCTCAGCATCCATGAAAAAATTATGGCCATACAATTCCAGTTGGGGAGGGTCAGTGGCATTGTTGCAGAACAACTTAAATTCATCTCTGAAACAGGATGGATCTTCTCCCACCAGACCAAATGGGTAAGGGATGCTAATATTCCCACATTTGTTTTGGCAGCCAGGTTTTGTCCAGAAGGATGTCGATGCTGTTATTGTCAATATTATAGATCACCGTTATTCGATGTAGTAAGATGCAGTGAAGCAACATTTCAAATAGGAGAAGAATGTAAAAGAAACTTGTTCAAAGAAATAGAAAAAAAAAAGAAGAAAATTGGATGATAATTCACTAATATGAGAAGACTTGTAATACGAGGCAATAAGAATGGAGGTTCATGTTATGGTCACACCAGCCGACAGCGCACTGCGGCGCAGACATAGGCGCAGCACGCACCGCCAGGCAGCAGCGTGCACCGCACGATAGCATGCATCGCGCACATGCCTGGCACCACACGGCAGCGGCACCATGAGCCGTGCGCACGCACTGCGCGGCAGCAGCGCTGTGCACACGCACCACGCGGCAGCGACACCATGAACCGCGCGCATGCACCTGGTAGCAGCAGCAGAGTGGGGTCCACACGACAGCTCATAGGGGTAGGCCCACCCTTATCTGGACACGTCAAGCCAACTCGCCGCCAGCTTATCTTATCCCTTATCCCTTATCTTATCTTTATCTTATCTTAAGTAAGAGTGAGTTACCATTAGGAGTATGTAACTAGGAGTTTGAGTTCAAGTTGGATAGGCGCAGCACGCACCGCCAGGCAGCAGCGTGCACCGCACGATAGCATGCATCGCGCACATGCCTGGCACCACACGGCAGCGGCACCATGAGCCGTGCGCACGCACTGCGCGGCAGCAACGCTGCGCACACGCACCGCGCGGCAGCGACACCATGAGCCGCGCGCATGCACCTGGTAGCAGCAGCAGAGTGGGGTCCACACGACAGCTCATAGGGGTAGGCCCACCCTTATCTGGACACGTCAAGCCAACTCGCCGCCAGCTTATCTTATCCCTTATCCCTTATCTTATCTTTATCTTATCTTAAGTAAGAGTGAGTTACCATTAGGAGTATGTAACTAGGAGTTTGAGTTCAAGTTGGATAGGCGCAGCACGCACCGCCAGGCAGCAGCATGCACCGCACGATAGCATGCATCGCGCACATGCCTGGCACCACACGGCAGCGGCACCATGAGCCGTGCGCACGCACTGCGCGGCAGCAGCACTGCGCACACGCACCGCGCGGCAACGACACCATGAGCCGCGCGCATGCACCTGGTAGCAGCAGCAGAGTGGGGTCCACACAATAGCTCATAGGGGTAGGCCCACCCTTATCTGGACACGTCAAGCCAACTCGCCGCCAGCTTATCTTATCCCTTATCCCTTATCTTATCTTTATCTTATCTTAAGTAAGAGTGAGTTACCATTAGGAGTATGTAACTAGGAGTTTGAGTTCAAGTTGGAGTTTGAGTTTAATTGGAATTTCCTTCTATAATCTCCTATTTAAGGAGCTACGAATTGAAATATAGGGATTCAGTTTTTCGCAGTCAAGAAGGAGAGTAAGGAGAGTTCGGGTGATCTCTTAGACAAATCACCCCAAGGGAGAGTTCGGGTGATCTCTTGGACAAATCACCCTAAGGGAGAGTTCGGGTGATCTCTTTTGACAAATCACCCGTGACGCGATCCTACGCTCGGGCCCATAACAGTTCACTCACCTAAAAAGAAAATTCTCTCATTTCTCTAGAAAAGCTAAAGGCTTCTCAAAACAAAAGAAAGAACTTCATCCTCTAATTTGAGATCACAAGGTTTTATATAGAAAACAAAAACTAGCAATTGGAGCATTTAATGTAAGATTAACCCTTCAAGCATTTACTAAACCTAGCCCAAAGAAACCCACTAACAAACTAACCATTAGAAGTCCACTAAAGAAACCCACTAACCATTAATAAGTTTAAATGCAAGCCCACTTGTTTCCTCTTTTAAAACGGTATGGTGCTTCTCAGGAAATGGACTTGAGTTGCATCCAAATACAAAGTATTTCCTAATTTAAAATAAATACAGTACCTACTGCTCCCTGCCTCAACTTGAGACAGATAGCGGTCAGATTCACCCTGACCCGCACCCAACCCAACACTAAATCAAGACACCCAACAATACCCAACCAACCCAATGGGGTTGGGTCAAGGAAGGCTCTCCGTTTAAGCCGACCCAATGACATTATTCCTGGATCAAATTTAAATTAGGCAATATTTGCTATTAAAATATAAAGCAAATCTTGTAAACTCATACCTTGGCATCCCTGGGGGAGATAAGGATTCCCAAGGTAACCTTCCATACAGTGGCAAATGTATCTAGAACCATTGTCGGAGTTCGAGCAGTAGGTGTTGTTCCCACATGCATAACTGGCAGTTCCTTGCAGCTGACCAGTCGAACACTGGAAATACAAAATAAGCCCTCTTGAAAACCTTCCTTTGAATAAATTGATAACTTGGATGTTCTAATATCATTTAATAAATAATCTAGTTATAAAAGATCAGGTGTTGGATTGAGTAGACTGTAATAACTTGAATGGCTAATTGATCCGATTATGCTATCTTTTCTATTTAAACAGTACTGAATCAAAAGAGATCTTTATAACTGAATTCCTACCTTTGCATCCATCAGGGAGATAAGGATTCCCTTGATAACCTTGCATACAATGACAAAGATATCCAGGGCCATTTGTGGAGTTAGTGCAGTAGATGTTACTCCCACAAGCATAGCCAAATCATTTGGCTTTGTGCTTCCTCGCAAGTACTCTCATTTCGAATTGCCCAATCAAGTACCATCGAAGTTCTGAACCCAGTTTGTATAAGGTATTCCACGTTATTTCTTATGTTCCAGGGAGGTAACATTTGTGAGGTGAACCAATCCTGATCTGACAGAATGGCATACGCGCATCTACTGATATTCCTTGTGTTGGTGAAGTTGCCATAACTTCCTATATGTATGACTAAAGAACTCAGATCCTTGGGTATCGTGGTTTGGCAGCATCCAAGGCCAGAACAAGATGACCCCGTAATTGTGGTATCGTTCAAGCATGATGAAGTGCACTCGACATAGTAGACCTCCTTGTTGAAGTCGTACAAAATGCCATACATATCGCAACCAATACCAGTGAATCTGTTTCTGGTGTTGGATACCCGGCAGGTATTTGACAGTCTAAGAGATATGTCATATCCATTCAAGCTTTGGTTCCCTCCCATGTAACATTTGACAGCTGCCCAAATGGAGGTTGTAAGCTGACCTTGCAACGATATGTTCAGAATGGGTAGGCCGCCCTTGGTCCGTAAGGGAAAGTCACTAGAAGTGTTGCAGATCAACTTAAAATCTCCATTGACGAAACAGTTTGGATCATCTCCAATGCCAAAAGGGTAGGGGATGCTAGTGTTCCCGCATAGCTCTGGGCAGTCAGGCTTTGTGTGAGACAATGTCGATGCTGCTGCCTCTGCCTTCATTACCAACATCCCTATTGAGATGAGATAAAGCAACATGGGCCAAAGCATTTCCTTCTTACTGTTCGTCAACAAGATCATCGTTTTGTTCCTGCACGAAAGAGGAAAATAAAGCTTCTGGTTTAATTACTGGACCTCGCAATATGGACATAGGAACGGGCCGGACTGTAATAGGCACCTTAGGTAAGCACAATGAATGAACACGTAATAGCTGTGTCACACATATCCCCACTTAATGCGCTTTCATCCAAACGTTTTTGCTCTGTTAGGCGTTAGACATAAATTATTCATTATTTTATTATTTTTGTTAAAATAATTAAAATAATAAATAATAAAAAAAGAAAATATAAATGAATCCCAAATCCCAATAGTTTATATTTTTCTTTTTTATTATTTTTATTTTTAATTATTTTAACAAAAATAATAAAATAAGGAACAAAAACATTTGGATGAAGGTGAATTAACTGATAAATGTGTCACACAACTATTATGTATTTATTCATTGTACTTATCTAAAGTGCCTACTACATCTCGACCCCGAGATGATGGATTTAGATCACAATAGCCTTAATACGTGCAACAGCTACATGCAAAATTTAGTAGTTTTGGAAAAGGTAGTAATTGTCATGGACATTTTTCGCCGGGAGGGTGGTACGACACGCAAACCAATACAGCATGGCCACCTCTAGGTAAAAGTAGAGGATGGAGTGTGCGGCGAATGGCGGCTTTGGTTTTGGTGCGATGCTGACCGTTGATAAGATCAACAGTTATGATTCGATCGGGTGTGGTCAAGAGGCACAATTCAAAGTTAACAGTCATTAACTGTTAACTACTTTTTAAATAGTGTTCAAGGTGTCTTCTCTGAACCAGCACCTACTTTTTCTTCATACCTTTTCATAAACTATTTAAGGAGCATGAATCAGACTTAAAAAATACACATTTTTGAAATCCACTTTCTCTCTCTCTCAATCCGGTCTGCTATAGTCTCACAGAAGGTTTCTTCGGAGATTCTTCAACTTTGTTGGTTGCAGATTCTCGCCCAAGGTTTTGTTGTATCCTGGGAACGGATTTACCTGTAACCCAACAGCAAACTCAGTGAAACTGAGTGGGGACAAATAACGTTCTAAAGATAGTATCTCCAAAGTTACAGTAACCCCATTTTCCTACATCTATTAACTAGCTTTTATAAACAAAACTGCACTGCATGAAATGTATTAAAAAGCTGCAATGATTTCAAATACACGATCATTAGTTATTTGATTCAAAAATGCATTATATGGTTTCAGTACCAACCATTAACGAACAAAGAAAACTTTAATTAAGCCCATAAAGCTAGACCAGTCAACAAGATATGCAGGCTATTTTCATCATTAATATAAATACTATGATCATGTAGATACCTACCTATTCAAATTTAAAATTATGTATCCAAACAGGGAAAAAGAGTTGTTTGCTCCTAGAGAATGCATGCCACGTATATACGAGCCTAAGAAACACATTGTTTGAGAAACCCTTCTAACTTTCAAGAAACATCCACATGCTGGAAGCTTAAAGTCTGGATATGGAAAACTGAAACACAGATCAACAACAAATTAAACTAAACTGCAGGCCAGGGCTTCTTTTAGGCTTCTTTTCTTATAGGGTTTTCGAAGAGCTCTCATATCTAATAGTGATTCGATGTAGCAAATAAATAAATAATATATATTAGTGCTTCTAAGTTCGATGAAGGTGAATCGCTTGGATGGTCCAGATCAGCGTTTGGATTTTGAAAATTTTATCCTTGTCAACAATTAGATATTAGGACAGTTATTGAACAGTCCCAAACAATGTATTGAATGTTGATGGATATACGGAAACAATGTATTCAAGCTTTGGTTCCCTCCCATGTAACATTTGACAGCTGCCCAAATGGAGGTTGTAAGCTGACCTTGCAACGATATGTTCAGAATGGGTAGGCCGCCCTTGGTCCGTAAGGGAAAGTCACTAGAAGTGTTGCAGATCAACTTAAAATCTCCATTGACGAAACAGTTTGGATCATCTCCAATGCCAAAAGGGTAGGGGATGCTAGTGTTCCCGCATAGCTCTGGGCAGTCAGGCTTTGTGTGAGACAATGTCGATGCTGCTGCCTCTGCCTTCATTACCAACATCCCTATTGAGATGAGATAAAGCAGCATGGGCCGAAGCATTTCCTTCTTACTGTTCGTCAACAAGATCATCGTTTTGTTCCTGCACGAAAGAGGAAAATAAAGCTTCTGGTTTAATTACTGGACCTCGCAATATGGACATAGGAACGGGCCGGACTGTATCCACCCATCCAAAACCCATATTGCAAGCAATATAAATATATAATATGCCTGGCTCATTTGTTTAATTACCAAGGTATCCTTTTCAGATGTGCGAGAAGGCCCATAGGATAGGAATGGGTCTGTTCAAGAGTTATTGCTTAATTTTATGACAAATTCAAAGGCCCATAGTATAATGTTTTCTTGGACATGGGGCCGTGGCTTTAAAACTCCTTGAGGTACATAGGTGTGCAAATTGGTTAAATTTGGATCACCTCTGATCGGATTTTTCGATTGTATCGGATTTATATTACCCACTATTCAATCTGATGTGTTATATATTTATAAATATATCATTTATATTGTATTTTTATAAATTTGTTATATTATTTATTCTTTTTATAAAAAATATGTGTATATATATAAACATGATTTTTATAAAATGTAGTTACCAATTAATGACTATTAATTTTGAATAGTGCCTCTTAATCTCATCACCGTTGAAACATCAAAAGTCAAAACCGCTCTTCTCAAACCATACGAGGTATGAGCAAAGTGTATCTTTAAAGTGTCTCATTGGCTGCACACACGTATGCACATGCGTGCGCACGTGTTGCATGATAGTAAGCCTCTATACTCTCCTCTTATATTTCTAACAAGTGAAAATAAGCTCATATTTAAAAACTCAAAATAAATTTAATAATTTTTTAATGTATGATAAATTGAAAACTGATTTTAATAAGAGAAAAAACGGGACAAAAAAGAGAATTGATGATATATAGATTCAAGCTTTTGACACCCACATTTATGAGGTCTACTATTTTAGCAAGGCTATCAAGTCCTAGTTTTGGCTCCATTAATCTGGAATCGTCAATGTTAATAAATCCCAATTGTTAATTAGATTCCCACTGTTTACTAACCATCTCACCCTTTGCAGAAGAACTTCTCACCCAATAAGATCACTCCTCTAGTCCTAAGGGCCTATGGTAGGCAAGGAGTCCCTAAGGATTTTCCATGCCAATTTTGATAACAAACCTAAATTGAAAGAGTAAAGGTCCATAAAACTTATTCCACCTTCAGCTTTTCTTTGAGAAGTCTTATCCCAACTAACCGATTTTACAATTCCCCACTACCTCTCCACTAAAAGGCTCTATGCTTCTTAACCAAATCTATGCATAAAGATTTTACTGAAAGGAAGTAGAACATAGTATAAGTAGAAATGACATTAAGAAGATTCTTTTCTTGCAAGTGATAAATACTGACTCTTGAAACCCAAGGTTTTTCCGTCAATACTATCAATTAGATGTTGAAAACATTCTTTGATTGACCTCAATACTATTAATTAGGTGTTGGATCTTTTATTGTTTTAATGAAGGCAATGACCATCTCTACCTTTGGCATGGGATGACGCAATTTAATTGCCATTTCCTGTCACTTATATGTTAGTTTTAGAAAACGACCTGGAAATAGAATTGATTTGGCCACCGGTTTCTGAGTCGACAGTTTAACCATCCACTTCATGCCTGTTCTAACAAAAAGAATAAAAAATAATTAAAAATAAAAATGGTAAAAGAATATTGAATGAGTCAATGATTCGACTATTCAGGTCAACGGGTTATTGATTGATTTAACGGTTTTTAGTTAGGGATTGGGTTTGAGGTAAAACAGAACCGATTGCCTGAACGGTCCGATCGTCTGAATCAATGATGATTTAAAAACCATGATATGCATAGTCAAGAAATGTATCCCTTGACTTTTGCACTCATAGCTTCTAGGTTAGCTCGATCTAACACTAATTTCATATTATAAGAAAAGTGGTATAAAAAAGTTTTGGATACATAAGAGGTGGCATGGAACACTTGGGTTCTTATTGTCACTAAACATGATGGGAAGAGGCTAATATGAAGACTACATGTGAAGGTTGAATGTATTTTGTGGGATAAGTTGAGAAGCTGAATTGGTGAAGACAAAGGAGTGGTGAAATAGTTGTGATGGGTGCAATAGATGTCATAAAGGGAGGAGATGCAAAAGTAGGAAAGAATATCGGTGTAGTCAACTATGCATCAAATTGAGCTAACACTTCATCAAATCTCTCTTGAAGTCTAAGATATTCATTGTATAGGATAAAGGCCAGCAACCTGGGACTCTATTAATGAAGAAGCAATCAAATTCATAGGCTGAGAGGTGTTAATAGGATCATTTTGAAAAGAATCTTGTTACATGACAGGAGCAACTGATCTAGTCACTATCTATGAGTCACAGGCTTAAAGTATCCTTTATACATCATGTTTGAACGAAAACAAAATAAAAAATAAAAAATAAAAAGAATCAAATAGCGATCCTGGGGATGAGAGATATGGGGAATCAACCTCATTTACTCAAGTGTAGCTTCTTAAAAGACAATGTGTTACTCTCAGCAACTACGCCAGTATCATGGGCACTATGGTGGGTCTCTTCTCAAATGGTTGTTGGAATAGTTCTAATAATACATTAGTGATTGCGACATGTACCCAATATTAGTCAATAGGAAATACATAATAGCGCACTATGGTGGCGCTAGACATAAATTATCCATTATTTTATTATTTTTGTTAAAATAATTAAAACTAATAAATAATAAAAAAAGAAAATGTAAATGATTCCAAATCCCAATAGTTTAAGTTTTTCTTTTTTATTGTTTTTATTTTTAATTATTTTGACAAAAATAATAAAATAATAAATAATTACTGTCTAACGGAATAAAAACATTTGGATGAAGGTGAGTTAACTGATAAATGTGTCACACAACTATTATGTATTTATTCATTGTACTTATCTAAAGTGCCTACTACATCTGGACCCCGAGATGATGGATTTAGATCACAATAGCCTTAATACGTGCAACAGCTACATGCAAAATTTAGTAGTTTTGGAAAAGGCAGTAATTGTCATGGACATTTTTCGCCAGGAAATAATCTATGGCCGATTGAACCTCCAGTTTCGTATATGATTGGTAGGTCCAATCATGGTGGCAACTAATAGAAATTGATTGCAAAAAAGTTTTCGATCTATGTTAGGAAAATGTATAATCTGGTTTAAACGGTTCGAGCTTGTGAGATCGCTGACCAGAATTAGGTCTCTCCCCTCTTAATGCTATTAATAGATTAAATCCTAAGAGCTTGTTCAGGACTGTCTATTAATAAGAGAAGCAACCAAAGAGCTTGTTTTGGTTGTCGAATAATACGAGTAGAGGTTGGCTGTTAGAGCTTGTTAATAGCTATAACCAATTTATTCATAAACATATGAACCTATCCTTGCATCGATGATCAATGATAAGAATGAAGGCTGAACTAGTCCCTTCAACCGGAAGCTATCTCCCATCAATTTGATCTTTGCTTTCTGTTATTTTCTGCTATTTTCTTATTTTCCTTAGCTTTACAACCTCCCTTACTTCGTTTAGTTGGAAATAAATCCACCCAATCTCTGTGGAGACGACCTTGCTCATCACTATCTACAAATTATTAAACCAGAGCAAGACTATTTATCTTTGGTTGGATTCGACACCCACCAACTATGTATATAGAGAACTTGTCTTGGCCTAGTGTTCTTGGGGGGGCAGAGGAGACTGCTCCTGTGGTTCAAGCAGAGCCGAGCTAGATTGATCCACTCACGAGTTTCCTGCTACACAGGACCCTCCCTACAGATTGTAATACTGCCAGAAGGGTAGAGCGTCAGGCGGCCAAATACATCATGATAAAAGAATGGCTGTACCAAAGATCTTACACGCTCCCCTACCTGCGCTACTTGTGACCTTTCGAGGCCAAATATTCATGAGGGCCTGTGCAGTAGACACTTGGGAGGCAAGGCTCTCACCCAAAAGGCACTATGATAGGAGTACTACTGGCCAACAATGAAGGTAGATGCGATCGAGCTCGTTAGAAAATGTGACATGTGTCAGAAGCACACCAACATCCACCACCAGCCCGCCTCCGATCTAAAATAACTTACCAACCCATGGCCCTTCACACAGTGAGGAACTGACATACTCGGTCCATTCCCACCAGCGATGGGGCAGAGAAGGTTCTTAGTGGTGGCAGTCGATTATTTTACCAAGTGGGTTGAAGTCGAGCCTCTCGTGAAGATCACAGCTCGGAATGTGTAGAACTTCTAGAGGAGTATAGTGTGCCACTTTGGACTACCCCGAGTGCTGATCTCCGACAATGGTAAGCTGTTTGAAGACATTAAATTCTAGAATTGGTGCAAAGACATGGGGATACAGCAAAATCTCACCTCGGTGGCGCACCCTTAAGCCAACGGCCAAGTGGAAGTCACGAACAGACCCATCCTTCGTGGATTGAAGGCGCGCCTAGACCGAGCAAAGGGGTTATGGGTAGACGAGTTACCCGGTGTACTATGGACTTATAGGACTACGGCGAAGACTACGACAGGCGAGACTCCCTTCAACCTCACCTACGGCACCGAGGCAGTCATCCCTACCGGGATCGAGGTCCCCACCCTATGTCTAGAAGCGTACGACGATAAGGCAAATGAGGATGAGCTGCACACCAACATCGACCTACTTGGCGAGGTATGGGACCTCGCATACATTAGGATCGCGGCCTACTAGTAGAGGGTAGCTCGGTACTACAACGTCAGAGTCAAGAAGTGGAACCTCTGTGTCGGAGACCTGGTTCTTTGTAAGATTATGGTACCTGAGCCCGGTTGGTAAGCTTGGCCCAAATTGGGAGGGACCCTACTGAGTAAAGTGGGTACTCGGGGAAGGAACGTACGAGCTCAAAGCCTTATAAGGGAAACAAGTACCTCGAGCATGGAAGATTGTCAACTTGAGGCAATACTACCTATAACTACCAAGCTAAGTGGACTGTAAGTCACTCCAAGAGCCTAAGGGTCAAAGTGTCGAGCAAATGGGAGACCTTGGCATCATATAAGAGCTAACTGCTTCAGCATGTGTAATGCCAAAGGCACGGGTAGCTCGGGTGAGAACCAAACCTCAATAATTAACTCAAGCAAGGATAGGTCGGGCATACGACCTACTATGTTACTCACATCAGTGTACATTGTGAAACAACCCCTACTAAGTAATAAGAGATAGTTCGGGGTGACACTAGTTGAGGGATCCTACTTTGGGCACTTAACTCTAATTAGTTCGAATAAGATGCACTTCGGTAAAGGATCAAAATGCACAACACTTTGCAAAAAAGGACATTTCATTCTTTAAGTTTCTTTACAATGAGCATATTTTGTACGATACAAAAAAAAAAGAAAATCGATCTCGTAGGCTCAATATGTAGGGACTGCCCGAATTACTTTGGGGACCCATCCTCTCTACTCAGGGCCTCAACAGGAGCTTCCTCTTCGCCACCCTCCTCTTCGGAGTCCAAGTCTTCAGTGGCCTGGTTGGCGATCTCCCGGGTGATTTGCGAGGTGGTGATGGCGCTCACGTCCAGTTGCGGGAACTCGCACCCGATGAGGAACCGGCTTAGCTTGAAGCCCTTGTGGTAGGCCTCTTCTAGCACCTCGTCGAATTCGTTCAACCTAACGTAGTCTTGGACGGATTTGACTTTGGTATCCTCAATGGCTTGGGTGAAGATCTCGGTCATTCCTTCACATCGGCCTGAAGATTCTCCACCTTGCGCTCTAGGGCCACCCGACTTGCTTTCAAGGTAGGCACCTCCCGCTCCAAGGACGCCTTGTCCGCCCTTAGAGAGACCGCCTCCTGCTCCAAAGACACCTTGTTTTCCTTCAAGGTGTCTACCTCATGAAACAACCCCTCCTTCTTGGCCATCAGCACCTCGATATAAGTCCTTTGAACTTGGGCGCCGTTCTCCAACTTGTGAATTTAGCCACAGGCTAGTCTCAGCTCGGTATGGGCTGCGCGAGCTGACTCTTCAGTAGCTAAAGCCCGCTTTAGATGCCTGTCAAACTAGAGGGTCAAGGCGTGCACGACGGATTTCACCTGCCAAAAAGAAGTCAGTCAGCACCATCAAAAATCGCAAAAACGAAGGGGGGAGAGGGAAGAAACAATATGCACCACAATGGAGTGGGTAGATGCCCGAGCTTCAAGTTGGGCAGGCATGTGATCGGCCCAGTCGGCGACCTCCTCCGCATAGACGGTCCCCTTGCTCTTTCGAAGGGTGCACCGTGGGACAAGAATGCTCCGGACAGCCCCCATCACTCCCTGAGTTGGAGATGGTTGTCTCTGGCATAGGGGCAAGCTCAGAGGCAGGTTCTGGATTTGAAGCTGCCTCGTGCTCGGGCTCCATTGCTGTCTCAGGCTCCCGAACTGACAGATTATCTGGCTCCAAGTCCATGATTGGAGCCTCAGACACCTCGAGCTTAGGAGCCTTTGGGGAAACGGTGCGAGCTTTTTTGGCAGCTCGCTTCTTCTTCTTCATTCTGTCAAAGAGGTTCCCTGCCTGGAGCTTGTTCACCCTAAGATTGTCTTCCATAAGCCTTGCAAATAGAAGCTCGCCATTAGAAATTGTTAAAAAGAACTTTTGAATGAATTGAAGCTAAGTAAAAAATGACCTACCAGGACTCAGGTCAGCTTGTACTAGCTTGCCCTCAGCAATAAAGTCCCTGTAGTCGAACCCGAGCTCTGCCCAAGATTGGAGTGTCTCCCTTGTCTCCTTGTCTAGCCTGACTCCGATGTTTTGGATGACCACCCTCCACTGGGAAAGGAAGGGCCATCCTTCGGGACTTCGGACTATGAAGTAGTCCTGCTTCTAGGCCGGGACCTTGCTCAGGAGCTTATGCATGAGCTTGAAGCCCGAACAAGGGGAAAGATAGTAAGCCTGCCTGTGCTCTAGGAGAACTCCGGTGTGCTTCTTGATGGACAGGATCGAAGAGAAGATATCTAGGTCCAAGGGAGGGCGTAGTCAAAACAAAGGGAGATCGTCTCGACCACATTGCGTATCGAGTTTGGGTGGAGCTGGTCAATGGTGACATTGAAGTGGTTTAAAACTTCAATGGTGAGAGGGTGGAGGGGAAGACAAAGCCCGACTACGACCTGCTCCCTGAAAAGCAGGATCTCGTCAAGACTATAGGTGTACTCCCGGGGCAGGTTGTATTGAAGGATGAGAGACCGAATTCTCTCCAAGGTCATGGTAGAGGGACTGAACTTGTTTGGCATCCGACCTCGGTGAGAGGTGGATGCCTGATGGCTAGAGGCCTCCCGCGCCTTGTGGGACTAGACTTCGGTTGGGTCACCCTGAGCTGAGGTACCTACCTCGGGCTTGTCTAAAAGATTGTCAAAACTAGACATCCCGAACAGAAGAAATGAACTGAAAGGAAGCTAGGGGAGGACTCACCAAAAGAATGCAACCGAAGTAAGGGACTTGACGAACTAGGAACCCAAGCTGGGGACCTTTAGGCGGGAGCTCAAGATGAACGCTAAGTGAACTTGTGGTAGAAAATGACCCAGGACCCCCACTATTTATAGGTTCTATACTCAGGCATCAATCTTCAGGATCAAGATGATCCGACGGCTCTCAAGAAAATCGGCTACACGACCCCTGAGGTGAAAATAATTTAGTGCATTTCTTTGACGCCTGTGGAGTCCATAATCTTGTGGCATCCGTGCATGAGCTGTACACGACTCAGGTCACCCTTGATTGAGCCACACAGTGAACTGATCTGACCAATGAGTTGCCTAGCTAGACAGCCCGAACTCCAAGCCTAATCCACCTGTCATTCCATGAACTCCCTGCACTGGGTCAAGACCCCTAGCACGGGGAGTGGGGGGCAATTGATGGAGGCTGATTTGGCCCAACCTCGTAATTAGGGGACACTTGGACATGGTAGCATGATAGAGTGGCCGCAACTCGGTGTAATGGGCTCGTTGGGGCCCCACCTGACAGTTCAGTACAAGTGGCAGTTCGGTATAAGTGACAGCTCAATACAGGGTGGTATTCCAATCACTCCGATCTAAAGCTCCCCCGAGTTGGGTCCACCCCAAGCTAAGGCTCTCCCGGGCTAGATCTACCCCGAGGTAAGAATACTTCGGTAACAAGTCACAAGATCGACACCTATATGTGAGCGATAACTTAGGAATGACAATTCGGATTAGATAGTTCGAGTACCCCGACCTGCCGACCTGATAGCTACCCTTAACAGCTTCCCAATCTTGTGGAACTACACTTCGTAACGCCGAGCATTACCTCCCCACCCGGTCCAAACGGAAGTGATTAACGTTAGTGGATAACGTTTACCCCTAAGTGGCACACTCCATCATAGCAGTGATTTTGGGACCGTTCCACAAAGACCGCGAGGATCCCATTAAATAAAGACCCTCCTTTTAGGGCCCCAAGGTATTGTGCTATCCACACTCTTATCTCTCTGCATTTCTCATACTTCTTCGCTAAAGATCTAACTTGATCGTCGGAGTATTCCTGCCAGGTGAGCTCCTCGGGAATTCTTCATTGCCTTGTTCGTCTCAAGTGTTGTCCGTCTCAAGTGTAATTCTTCATTACAATTATCAAACTTCAAGAAAAGTTTCAACAATAACCAAAAACTTTAGGGAGGTTTCAGCAATTTACCCTAAAAATAAAGAAAAGTTAACAAGGTAAAATTAAATAATTGATAAATTACATATTCATTTATAAAGAATATGTTGGAGTCAAGTTGGGCAATGATGTCAGTACCTAGTTGTCACTTTTGTTTTTCTGGCTGCAACTCATTAGTCATTAGATATCTATTCTGGGAAGTTTTTAGTAATAAAATAAAATTTATTAAAATGAAAAAAAAAACAAGAAAGAGCTATACGAATAACAAAACAATAAAACCAACCAAACAATAAAAAACAAATGAAAATCTTCCTAAAGTTTTGTTCAGCACTATTATGGTCATGTGCTTCTTTCCTGGTTTCATGAACAATCCTGAGAGCAAACCCAAACTCTCATGAGAAGTGACACCACTTTTATGTTCAAATAAGTGAAGTTACACTATATGTTCCATTATTTGACTAATTTCAGAACTTCATTAAGAGTTTAACTCAACCTCTCTCATCATAACGGATAGCACTGTTTATATTGTGATGGAAAATTTCTCAATGTTAGTGCTAACACTCACATTACTATAAATTGTTGTTACCCATTAAACCCAATACTGATGGTTTTTTAGTTCAGGTTGGGTTACCATTACAAGTGACTAAGTAAAGGGTTTTAATCCCATCTCTTTAGTTGTCATTCTCACCAATTCTCTGGCCAATCCCTTGGTAAGAGGATCAACCAAGTTTTTACTTGACCTCACATAGGTTATAGAGATGACTCCATCTTGAATTAGTTGCCTAACAAATTCATGTCTCAGACTTATATGTCTAGACTTACCATTGTAGGTACCACTGTAGGCACTTGACAAAGTTGTCTCACTATCACAGTAAATGGAAATTGGAGGAATAGGACTAGGCCAAAGTTTTATATCCAATAATAAGTTCCTAATCCATTCAGCCTCTTTTCCAGCAACCGCTAAGGCTATGAATTCGGATTCCATGGTCAAGTGAGATATACAAGTTTGTCTCTTGGATGCCTAAGAGATCGCACCACCACAAAGAACGAAAATCCATCCAGAGGTGGACTTGTTATCTCCATTACTGTTAATCCAACTTACATCAGTGTACCCTTCTAGTAAGGTGGATAATCACAGTAAAATAAGCCAAGTTTCAATGTTCTCTTGAGATACCCAAGAACTCTCCCAATTGCCTTCCAGTGCTCTGCACTGGGATTACTTGTAAATCGACTAAGTTTACTTACTACAAATGCAATATTAGGTCTGGTACAAAGCATAGCATACATCAAGCTTCCTACTGCAATAGCATACTCAAGTTGTGCAATTGCTCTACCAGTATTTTCTACTAGTTTTATACTAGAATCATATGGGGTGCTATATTCTTTAAACCCTAAATGCTTAAATTTCTCAAGTACTTTCTCGATATAATGTGATTAGCTTAATGCATAGCACCTACTATGCTTTTTAACTTTTATTCCCAATATGGTATCTACTTCTCCTAAATCTTTAATCTTGAAGATAGAGGATAAGTAGTTTTTAGTTTCATTTATAACAACCATATTTGTACCCACAATAAGCATATCATCAACATAAAGACATACAATTACTCCATAATTCTCAGTGAATTTTTAGTAAATGCATCTATTAGCACTATTATGTTTAAAACCAAAAGCTAGAATGCAAGAATCAAATTTCGCATGCTACTGTTTAGGTGCTTGTTTTAATCCATATAGTGGTTTAACCAATTTACAGACTTTCTTCTCATTTCCAAGAAGAATAAATCCTTCTAGTTGTTTCATATAAACCTCTTCATTTGAATCACCATTTAAGAAGGCAGTTTTAACATCCATTTGGTGAACAGATAAGTGATAAATGGATGCTAATTCTATGAGTGTACTAATAGAAGTTGTTCTATCCACTGGTGCATAGGTGTCAAAGTAATCAATCCCTTCCTTTTGACTAAATCCTTTGGCCACCAATCTAGCCTTAAAAGTTTGTATAGTTCTATCAGTGTTGTATTTTCTTCTAAACACCAATTTACATTTTATTGGTTTTGATCCTATAGGCAAGTCTTCTAGTACCCTTGTGTTATTTGACATTATTGAATCCATTTCATTATTTATAACTTCCTTCCAAAATGCAGCATTTCTAGAGGTCATGGCCTCACTGTAGGTTTTTGGATCATTTTCAATGTTCAGGACAATTGGTATCTTATTCAAAATCTTCTCTCTATCTGCCTCAACCAAAAATACAATTGATTGAGTAGAGATAAAATCTGAACCTAAGTGTTTCTCTGTTCTTTGTCTTTGACTTCTTCTAGTTCCTATTGTAGGTATTACCATAGTGTCATTTCTTCTTTCAATCTCATTACTATCAATAGGTATTGAGAACTAAGTTTCTCTCTTAGGCTCTCTGTCATTTTCTGTAGATTCAGAACACAGTTTATTTTCAAAGAATTCAATATCTCTAGTTACAATTATTATGTTGGACTCTAAGTCTAGAAGCTTATAAGCTTTGCTATGTTCTGCATATCCAACAAACATACCTCTCTTTGCTCTAAGTCCTAACTTGGTTCTTTTAGGATCTGGAACTCTATAATATGCTAAGCACCCCCACACTTTTAAGTATGCTAAATTAGGTTTTCTTCATGTCCATAATTCATATGGGCATTTGTTATTAATTCTACAAACAATTCTGTTATGTAAATGGCAGGCTGTTAGGAGTGCTTCCCCCCACGGGTTTAAGAGTGCATTAGCTTTTAATAACATGCAATTTATCATTTCTGTAAGTGTTCTATTTTTTATTTATGCCAGACCATTCTGTTGAGGGGTATAAGGAGCAGAATACTGATGTACTATTCCAAAAATCTTCATAGAAAGAATTAAACTCATTTTTAAAGTATTCAACACCTCTATCACTTCTAAGGATTTTAATTTTCTTTTATAGTTGATTTTCAACTTCAGTCTTATACAATTTAAACATATCAAAGGTTTCATCCTTAGTTCTCATAAGGTAGACAAAAGTGTACCTAGAAAAATCATCTATGAATGTTATAAAATATCTCTTACCTCCTTTATTTAATACACCATTGAGTTCACAGATGTCAGAATGAATTAGTTCTAGAAGTTGAGAATTTCTCTCAACACTAGGGAAATGTTTCTTAGCCATTTTAGGTTTTACACATATCTCACATTTTTCAGTTGATTGATTACTGTAATCAATTATACAAAGTTTGCTCATGTTCTTTATGGATTTAAAATTCAAATGTGCTAATCTATCATGCCATAAAGAGAAGGAATCAACAATATAAGCAGAATTTTTTCCTTCATTAATACTTAATTTAAACACACCATTACAATCATATCCCTTTCCAACAAACATCCCATTCTTGGATAGGATTAGTTTATCGGACTCAAAGACAACTTTGAATCCCTTCTTACAAACAAGATTTACTGAGACCAAGTTCTTTTTAATATTAGGAGCATGGAGAACATTCAGGAGAGTCAGTGTCTTTCCATAGGTGAAGTTAAACTCTGTGCTACCTCTTCTAGCAACTTTGGCACATGTTTGGTTTCCCATCTATACCTCCTGGCCATCAGTCACTTCTTCATATGTCTTGAACAAGGACTTGTCCTTACAAACGTGGACTGTGGCGCCTGAATCAAACCACCATTTAGAAGACAATTCTGCCATGTTGACTTCAATAATCATGGCAATTAGATTGTCTTCTACCATGTATGCAGACTTGGTTCCGCCTTTCCGATGTCGGCAAACTCGGGCATGTGCCCCTTCTTTCCACAAACATAGTAGGATCCTTTCTTATTATTACTCTTCTTGAAGTTCCCATCCTTCTTCTTTATTTGTAATATAGGGTTAGTCTTCTTTGATTCGTTTTCCACAAAATTGACATTAGAGTTCAGCATACCAGCCAGGGTCTTATCCCTACTATCACTAATTCGAGACTCTTCTTCAATACAAAGGTTTTGCTAAATTTGCTCCAAGGTAAGTTCTTCAGCCTTGTGCAGAAGCTTCTTCCTGTAATCCTTCTAAGAGGGTGGAAGTTTGGCAATGATTGGTCTCATTTGGAAAGATTCAGGAAGGATGATGTCAAGGAATCGAATTTTGTTGACTATCACCTGTTGTTCATGAACTTGATCTAGTATGGGTTTATGGTCGTCCATGGTGAAGTCAAAGTATTCTGCAATAAGATACTTATTCGTACCTACTTCTTGAACCTTGTATTTAAATTCTAGGGCCTTCCCGATTTCTTTTAGAGATGTAAGTTCCTTGTAGAAGTTGTAGAGTCGGTCTAATAAGGCATTCAATATGTGTCATCGGCACAAATGTGAGTCATCTTCTTGTTTTGCTCTTTCCTTCTTTAGTTTTTTGGAGTTTTTGTTAGTGGGTTCAGGAAGTGCTTGCAGATTCGGGGTCCAGCAGATAGTATAGTTTTAATGTGGTAAGAAAGAAGATCATCTTGTCTTGCCACTAACTAAAGTTTATTCCATCGAACTGGTCTAATCGAACAAGATCTTGATTGAAGTGATACTTGCTTCTGCCTCCACTGCAGAATAATGTTCTAAAATTGTTGGAGATATGGGGTCAATATAACTTTGGAGGAGAAGCTTTGAAGCGCATCTGAAGACACTGTTTTTAGAACGTTATTTGCCCCCACTTAGTTTCACTGAGTTTGCTGTTGGATTACATGCAAATCCATTCCCAAGATACAACAGAGCCTTGGGCGAGAATTTGCAACCAGCAAAGTAGAAGAATCTCTAAAGAAACCTTCTGTTTGACTATAGCAGACCGGACTGAGAAAGAGAGAGAGAGAGAGAGTGAATTTCAAAATTGTGTGTTTTTGGAGTCTGATTCATGCTTCTTAAATAGTTTATGCAGAGGTATGAAGAAAAGGTAGGTGCTAGTTTAAAGAAGGCACCTTGAATAGTTACAATTTCAAACATTTTGGCTATTTAAAAAGTAGTTAACAGTTAATGACTGTTAACTTTGAATTGTGCCTCTTGATCACACCTGATCGAATCTTGATCGTTGATCTCATCAACGGTGATCAACGGTCAGCATCACACCAAAACATTGTGCCTTTTGATCACCCCCAGTTTTTTAAATTTGATCAACTGCCTCTAATTCTGGTAGCTCAGCACCATTATCTAATTAATCCTCCTCTCCTATATGGTGATTAACGTAGGGGTGGAAATTGGGTGGGTTTGGGCTTAGGTTGAGTTTCAATATAACAACCTATCTAATCCGTCAATTCATTAATGGCCTATTTAAATAAAGTTAAATGGTTTCACCTAAATCCGTCTACCGGCCTAAACCGTTAACCATATAGTAACTTTAGTTTTAAGAAAATAGCTTAAAAGCTAAAACCAACTCATTTTTAACAACTTGGCGGTTAGAGAGTGGACTTATAATTTTTAACAACTGCTTATGGTTGAATCCATGTTCTCATCCTTGTCAACTTATAATTTCACCATATTGTACCAAACAATGGATCATTTTGTCATTAGAGAGTGGACTAGATACAAAAGTAAGCTTTACTGCATTTTCTTGCAAAAAGTGTTTGCTTCTAGATATTCAAACATGAAATAATTCTCTTGTAATCAGCTTCCTAAGATTTTATACTTGGTACAACATGAAATGAAATCTTATTTTTCATAGAAGAAAGTAAAGCATTATTTTCAATGTGCTTTTGTACATTCACTGGATCTCATACATAAGATGAAGGAAATCTACTAATAAAATATATAAATAGTTTAATGAAGATGATCAAATCATTATTTCAATATTGCTACAGTGATAGGAAAAGAACATTAGACCTAAGGGATGTCCTAGATTATTGCTCAACGAGGGAAATTCATGGACAATATGATATCTCTTTGCAAAGAAGACTGCTCAGATGTATCACCAACATGATAGAATTCTGAAGGTTCAGATAATAAGCTCACACTCTCTTCCTCTATCGGTTGAACCCATGGTTGTTTTCTCAACCTTTTCAAGTTTTGTAGCTCCATTGCAACTTCTTCCATAGTGGGCCTTTCTTCACCTTTTAGACTGAGGCATCTTTTTGCAACCTTAGCAACTACACAAAGTTCCTCAACATTTTTCTCATCCACAAGTCGATCTTCAATTAGTTCAAAAAGACGATTTTCATTCATTGATGAAATGAAATATGTAGCCATGTTTCTTTGTTCTTGTGGTCTTTCAAAAGAAAGAGGTTTTTTACCTGTTAAGAGCTCTACAAGAACCACTCCAAAGCTATAAACATCACTTTTCTCTGTCAATTGACTCGTGTGGAAATATTCTGGGTCCAAATATCCCAATGTCCCTTGAACCAATGTGGTTATTTGAGATTGATCCATAGGAAGTAACTTGGAAACTCCAAAATCGGAATTTTTTGCAATACATTTTTCATCTAATAATATATTTGTGGATTTGATGTCCCTATGAATGATTGGTATAGAGACTTTGGAGTGAAGATAGGCAAGTGCACTAGCAGTTTCTATTGCAATCCTCAATCGATCTTCCCATGAAAGCAAAATGACATTGTTTTGATGAATATGGTGAAAAAGGGTTCCATTGGAGATATACTCATAAACCAACAGAGGTACTTCAGTCTCTAAACAACATCCCAAGAGCTTTACCACGTTGCGATGATTAATTTGAGTTAAAATGACAACCTCATTTACGAATTGCTCCATTTGACTAGAATCCATTATTCTAGACATTTTAATGGCAACAATTTGATGATCAGGAAAAATGCCTTTGTAAACCGTACCTTGTCCACCTTGGCCTATGATGCTTTCTTCATTATAATTTTTGGTTGCCAACTTTAACTCTTCGGTTGAAAAGATTTTCAAGAGCTTTGAACCTCCATTAGATAACTGTTGTTGTAAAAGCAAACCACCATTTTGCTCAAAGTATTTCTCTTTTAATCTCATGAGTTTTCTTTTCCTTATGATGAAGTATAACCAAGAGATACAAATGAGTAATACGAAGATGCAAAGGCTTATACCTGCATACAATATATGTCAATTATTAGTTAGTGAACAGAATATCAAGAGAGAAATGGTCATACAATATAGTCATTGTTATATTGTAATTTTCTCAAGGAAGAAGGTTTCATAAATTGACTAATAACATGGCCGTTTCTCATAAAAAGAAAAAGGAAACTTGGCATAAAACTTCTAGAATCCATGCAGATTTTCTTTTTTCACTGTTGGTTTAACCCCTACAACATCCCCTATATATACGTACATACATACATATTGTGTATATAATGGGATTGGCTGAATATCTATTTGTTGATCAGCCTCCTTTTTATAGTTGCTATAGTTCGTTGTATCTCTCTCTTAGTTTTTCTTTTATAAAAATCTTCTTTTATTACCAAATATGTATAATAGATCCCATAGAATGAACATGAGAAATCCATTGTTCATGTTAATTGATGTATAATAGTTCGTTGATCAGCAGTTTTTTCTAGCCAATTAAACATGCAAAATACGAGAACCGTCTTATTTTGCTAGCCAAAATCTTGTTTGAATGTGAAATAGATCATCAAGTAACAATATTTCTAATTCACTTCCAGACTTCTAATCTAGAAAAGGAAATTTGTAATCAGCTTTTACAAAAGAAGAGCTCATAGACAAATCCAATATATTATGATTAAATGTTACATATTATGTTCTATAAAAATTATACTTTTATATCATATGGCATCTCACCAAATGTTGGGTAATTATTGGTGAGAAGTTGTGTTGTAAAAATAATAATCAGAAGGTAGGGAAATTATCAATGAACACTTTGTAAACCAAAATGTGACAGTGTTGCAGAATTGTTGTGTCGAGACTGAGAATTGCAGAGGAAAAGAGGGTTGAGTCATACCATTAGGCCACTCTCCTTAAACCACATTTGCCCCTACAAGCAGCCGAGTAAATACAAATCGGTCGTAAAGAAGGAACAGCCCACAACTACTAGTAGATGTGCACTCGTTTATCAAACCCCCACGAACCACTCAAAGATAATGCTTAGACATAGAGACAATTGATAGAAAAGGAAAATTGTGTTATTGTGTGCACTTATATGTATCCAACACTTTATTTAAGAGAGATGTATCTCTCAAAAACAATACACCTATTCGAAGAGACACAAAGAGGAAGAGATACGAAGAAAAACATTTAAAAAAGAAAATTTAAATTTAAATGGACAAACTGGTTACAAACCAAACAGTGAAAGAGAAAAATGATAGGGTGTGGCATACCCACACCCCACCCTGGCCCAATGTGATATATAGTGTTTTCCACTTATGGGTTCTACATATAGAGGAAACAAACCTACTAATATACTCAATTTTATCTCTTTACCAAATAATGTGGGACAATAACTCTTTTCTTACATGCAAGAGAAGAGAAGAGAAGAGAAAAAAGACCACCAAAAAATCAATGAGGTGAGATTCATAAAATTTTGAATCACAGTTGCATTCAATGTGGTGTTGTGTGTTAAAAGTGCAAAATATAACTATCATGCATACAGACCATCTTTCTTACCATCGCCATAAGTACCCTTTGGACAAGAGCAATTGTATGATCCAATTGTATTAGTGCAAGTTCCTATGCAAGGATAATTATTTGGATCATTGCACTCATTTACATCTGGAAAGAGAAAGACAATAGTCAAAGCATTAGCAAAAATATTATAAGTGTTGGCATATTTCGAAGACCTTCTCAAATCACAGATTCATATTGATTTTTGGATTTATTAGTAACGTTTTAATCGTCGTTATAAAATGAACGTAGTACTAATTAAGCAAGGGTAATGGCATGTAGACTTTGGAGGGAGTGGAGTAAAACTGAAATGATTCAAGTGACAGTATTAATGGCTAAACAGAATGGCTAAACATGATTCATATAACTGATCCAGTCAAATTGAGATAAGGCTTAGATGATGATGAGTCAAATAGAAAAGTATTAAATTAAATGAGAAGGTTAAATTATTCGATTATAACAGGAATCATTAGAATCTCATGGAAATAATATCATATTTATCAGCACCATGTTTATATTTTGATGACTAAAATTTATGATTCATGTATAATTTTGGGCTAGGCTTATAGTAGTTCAAGCATAGCCCAAGCTAAAATTGGACCCTGAAATTGATCGTAGTGTTGTCTCTCACAGCCTATACATGTAAATACTGAAGGAAAGGAAGAGAATATAATGAATTAGTACCTTGGCAGCCGTCGGGGAGATAAGGATTCCCTTGAAAACCTTTCTTACACTGGCAAAGATAACCGGGGCCATTTTTGGAGTGTATGCAATCGGTATTGTGCCCGCAGGCATAGTCAGTGTCTGTCCCTCCTTGTCCTTGTGCTTCCTCGCAAGAAATGTTGTTTCGAATTGCCCAGTCCAGTACTATTGGAGTTCTGAAGCCAACGTTTACAAGGTATTCCACCTCATTTCTTAAGCTCCATGGATAAGAACCATTTGAATTAAACCAGTCTTTGTCGGCCAGAAAGGCCATGCTGCATTTGCTCATATTCCAAGCAGAGTTTGTGGTAGATAGATTGCCAATACTGTGAAGTGATGCCTCAAATGAAACAAGATCTTCTGGTATTGCCGTCTGGCGGTATCCGGTGTCGTTACAGCGTATATTGGTCTTGTCCGTGTTACAATGACATAATGAAACACATTGGGACTCTTGGTCAGTGGAATCAGACATAATGGCAAGTATGTTACAACCAATAACCGTAAATTTGTTCCGGGATTTAGAGAATCTATACTCCCTAGGAATTTTGGTCTCGTAGCCTCCTCGGCTTCCCACCCTGCTCTGATAATATATCGAGGGGTATCGGTTCTCCTCCATATCACAATCGACAAAAGCCCGATAGGAGAAAGTTAATTCGCCATGTAGTGATATGTTCAACACAATTTTATCACCATACTCATCACTGTCGGGGCCATACATCATCAGTTGCGGACGATGGTCAGTGGCTGTATTGCACAACAACTTGAATTAATCTCTATAACAGCTTGGATCATCTCCAACGAGGCCAAACGGGTATGGAATGCTAACATTTCCGCATTTTCTTTGACAATCTAGCTGCTTTATCTCTGGAGATTTTGGTAAAGCAACGTCATCATCATCAGCTGTTATAAAATTAGGTAAAGGAAAACAGCCAATGCATTTTTTCCGTTTTTTTTTCAAGAGGTATTAATATTTTTTTTCCCGGCAATCTAAGTCTACAGTTCTAGACTTTATACATTAACTCCTTGCAGTTTCTACAGACACACCACCATATATGGTTTGGCATCGACCCCTTTCATGAACCCCATGTCCTTCCACGTAAACTCTAATCCCATCACTGGTGACCTTTACTGCCACAAAACCCTCCTTCGAAATACCTAAATCTGCCATGAAGAGGGATTAAGTCTAACGAGAAGGTCCTATTCCAGGACCAAGCATATTGGGAGAGGTTGATAAGGATGGAGGTGAAAACTTATAACTATTGACTATATATATATATATATATATATATATATATAGAAAATTAAAATTTGCAGGAGTAAATATATGAATTATCTAAAGAGATCTACTACCGGCGGTTCAAACTGGATATATTGTCCCTCTATTTCTTGCACCATGGGGTGGTTTAATCAGAAGTCTCTAATTGCCCCAATTGTACTAAATTTCCTATTACAGTTTTGAAGAAAACGCCAATTATCATAAATGAACACATACCTTGGCATCCAATGGGGAGATAAGGATTCCCATTGTAACCTTTCATACAATGGCAAACGTATCCACGGTGGTTGTTAGAGTAGGAACAGTAGGTGTTGTTTCCGCATGCATAATTCATCGTTTCTTTCTCACATTCTTTGTTCGCAACTAACCTGTTTACCACTGCACATTAAAAAGTAAAGCTTTTCATAAGACATATTGAAAAATCGGACTGCTACGATGACTTCAGCCGTGTTACAATACAATGTTGGGTATAAGACTAGGAACGCCAGTGTATTGAATAAAGTGATAAACCCGCCCAGACCGGACTATGGTATCATATTCGGTTCAATCTTAATTAGGTTTCGGGTTGATTCTGATTTCTGACCTACACCGTGCCCAATATAACACAGAAGAAATGTATGATGTCCTTAGGTAAGAATACCGGCATTGTTATTTGGATGGGTCAGGTCGGGCTTGCTGAACCTATTCCAATTAGTCAAGTTGGGGATCGGGTTTAGGTTGAACAAAACAATACGAAACCCGTCCCTTTGGCATCCCTACGTAAGACATAGACTAATTAGGAAATGTTGGAATGACCACATGCGCTATCAAGAGGAGTCCTTTACGGACCAATGGTTTCATCTCGTGACTTCCATGTGTGAATAACAGCAAAGCGTTTATGTTTAATATTTGTATTTAAATTTTGAAGTAAAAGAGAGAAGAATAATTGTTTGGATTTCGTAATAATAGCATACCTTCGCATCCATGGGGAAGATAAGGATTCCCTTGAAAACCATGCAGGCAATTGCAAAGATATCCAGCGCCATTTGAGCAGTTGGTGCAATAGGTGTTACTCCCACAGGCATACCCAGCCACGTCTCTTTGTGCTTCCTCGCAACTCTGGTTTCGAATTGCCCAGTCCAGTATTCAACATTGTTTCTTATGTCCCAGAGATGTGAAACTTGTGACTCAAATGAATCCTGGGCGTCGGACATAAGAACAGCCAACCCACATCTACTGATGTGGTTACGGCTCCATATGAATAAATCAAAGTCAGTAAGATCGTTTGGTATGGTTGTCTGGCAGCAACCAAAACCACCGCAAGATGAACCAGCTGTCACTTTTGTATCGTTCAAGCATGACGATAGACAGTTGACATAAAACACATTGCCCTCGTAATCACGCAACTCGCCATACGTGTCGCAACCGACTGTCATGAATCTGTTTCTGGTATTGGAGAGCCTGTATGTGTTTGGAAAAGAATAACTAATGTCATAGCCCTCCAGGTTATAATGTGCACCCGTGTAACATTTTACGCTTCCCAGAATAGAAGTCATTAGTTGATGAGCATCAAGTGATATGCTGAGAATGTTGAGGTCATCCTCCGGATCATCGCCATACAAAGTCAATTTTGGAGGGAATATGGCAGTGTTGCAGAACAACTTGAATTCATCATGTTTGTAACAGGTTGGATCATCTCCAACCTTGTATCTGGAGGGGATATGGGATGCTAATATTTCCGCATTTTCTTTGGCAGCCAACTCTTGTATCTGGAGATGTAAAAATTATTATTGTTATCATCTAGAAGTGTAAATTGGACCGTGCAGCCCGTGGCCCGGTACCATTTTGGACTAATTTGTACTGGTATGGCATGACAGTACATACGCCATGTTAGACCCAATACGATGGTCCGTGCCGTGTTGGGCCTGGGATTCAAAGTTTATAGGTCAGCACGGCACAGCACGACCAAGCAAGTAGTGCCGCCCGCAGCTTGTATGTTTGCACTGCCCAGCACGGTCCATATATGTTATTTATATATATATTTGTATATATATACATAATAATTATATATTTTATATATTTATATATAAATATATAATATATTATATAAATTATAATTATATAATAATATATAGAATATAATATATTAATAAAATAAACAAAATTTTCAATTTTATTATATTAATTTATTTAATTATTGTATAATAAGCAATTCTATACAATAAAATTCATATAAAATTAAAATTTTAAGTTACTTTTTCAATTTTCTTAAATAAATAGGCAAAAATAACTTTGGCCCAGTCCTTGGCCCGACTTAGGCCAAGGCTTGGCACACGGCACTGCACGGGGCTTGTGTTGCAGGCCATGCCGGGCCGACCCCCAAAATTTTCATAGGAGAGGGCGGCATGACCCACACTTTGCGCGAGCTGCTTGCGGATCGTGCCTACACCTCTATCATCTCAAGTAAGGATGTAGTCCTCACATAACCATCCTTAAGAAGAGGTGAGGAATCAATAAATACATTTTAAGTTGAACACAACATATTAAATATAAGAAATCACATTTGCTTCTCAAACAAAAATGTCAAAGTCTTTAATTTATTGAAAGGGAGAATTCCTGACAAGTACCCTGCACTTTGGGTATAGTGCCACTTTGGTCTCTGAATTTTAAAATGCAATAACTCAATACCTGAACTTTCAAAATTTATCAATCAAGTTCCAGTTGGCCCATTAATTATTTGTT
This sequence comes from Nelumbo lutea, assembly GCF_056320005.1. Taxonomy (NCBI): domain Eukaryota; kingdom Viridiplantae; phylum Streptophyta; class Magnoliopsida; order Proteales; family Nelumbonaceae; genus Nelumbo; species Nelumbo lutea. The sequence goes on from NC_142688.1 coordinate 49,059,690, forward strand.
AAGTGGCATTTCAAAAGACACAAATTCCCTTCAAGTGTTGTCTAATTTTCTTTATCAACCCTTCAAACCTTGATAAAAAAAAATGAAGAGTCCCAAATCTTTGCCTCTTTTATTCAAGAAAGTTGGGGTCACGAGAATGCCCACTAAGATGTGACTCCAACTTTCTCTAATAGAAAAGTCAAGGATTTGAGACCGTTCATTTTTAGTCAATGTTTGGATGATTGATAAAGAGAATTTGATAACACTTTAAGGGTATTTGTGTTTTTTCAATTGCCACTTAACCAATGGTTAATGGTAGAGATTGGATTGACATGTTTTAAAAGTTTGAATATTTAATTATCGCATTTTAAAATTTAGGACCAAAATGACACTGGACCCAAAATACACGATACTAATCAAGAATTTTCCCTAAATTAAAGGGATAACTTGAGTTAAACGCCTCCTTAGGCCATTGTACAGTTTGGTTCAGCGTCGAGTGGAAAAGATTCCCAATTTAGGGGATGGTGTTCATAGGGAGGGCTGGGATATATATATTTCGGCAATAGGTGGTGACGTCTAGAATAATATAAGATGCTTACCTTTATATAACCCTAATTCAATTTGAAGCATAATTGGAAGAAGGGTGAAGTCATACCTTGGCATCCATGGGGGAGGTAAGCATTCCCATGATAGCCTTGCATGCATTGGCAAATATATCCAAGGCTGTTGTTGGAGATAGAGCAGTTGGTGTTACCCCCACATGCATAATTCCTACTTCCTTTCTCACATGTCTTTTTGGCGTTTGATCCGCCCACTTCTATGAATGCAAATTAATATTTCTTAAATTAAAATTTGTTTGTTTTTCATATTAAGAGGAAATTAAAGAAGTCAGACGGCTAATATGACCAATACATGATCTGAGCAAACTGTATGGGAGATTCAAATAAATCCCCCTCTCCAACCGATCATTGATTCAGATGGGCGAAAATCATATGAGTGCTCCATGTGACATTATATAGTAGTAATTAAGGTCAGTTAAACTTTACCAAAAGAAAAGCTAACTTAATGAGATCCGGTTATGATATCATTTCTTTTAAATGCATGATAAAATAACCATTACAATTAGTGTTAAAAGCCACTGCTGCAAGATGTTATTAGTCTTAATTGATGAATGCTGCTCAGGATAAGCAAGAGACGCAGGAAGAAGAAGACCCGTCAACAACCAAGTCTCGAGATAGGAATGGCAATGGGGCGTGGTGGGGACAGGGAGTCACTCTCCATCCCCTCCCCGTCCTCTTGGAGGACAAGGTTATCCCCATCTCCATGGGGTTCTCATGATTTTTTATATTATCAAGCATTTTGTTTTTGTTTTTTTATTTTATTTAAAAAATTAAAAATAAAATAGTTAAAATTTACAATCATATTAAAAAAGATTCAACCATATTTTTAAAAATATAAAATACCCATATGCATATATATAACATATATAGCAGAGATCCCTATGGGCCGGGGATCGATCGGGGTCCCCATGGGGCAGGGAATGCTCTCCCCGTCCCTACCAAAATGGATGAAAATTTTTCCATCCCCAATCTTGAAGGGAGAAAATCATCTCTATCCCCACTTCATTCAGAGAGGGTCTCCATGGGAATCGGGGAAATGAGAAAAATTGCTATCCCTAAGCTAAATGTAAATCCTAGTTCTCTCTCCCTCTCTGTTGAAGAGTAAAAGAAAATTTTATTGAGATAAAAGAAAAAAGGGGGAAAAGAATAATACAAATGGGTCAAAGCCCGAGGCTCACTCATAAACCCAGAACGGAACACACTACTAATCAAAACAAATGGACAACAACAACAAACCAGGAAGGACAAGAAAACGTTGCTGCAGAAAGCCACATAACCAAAGGAAAATCAAAAAGACCAACAAAGACAGCCAACCTCGAAACTCTTTAACTGACCTAAGGCCCATAAACTAAGTGGGCTAGATTGACACCTTACCTCTTCCTCCTCTTCCTCTACCCCTAATTGCCTTCCATCCTCTTAGATCTTCTTTAACTGAATCATCCACATCAAATTCAACAACCCTTCTTATCTTTCTACATCCCAGAAATCCCCCAAACTTGAAAGCCTTGTGGGTTTTCGCTAAGAACTCATTGTAAAACTCTTCCTCGTCACTTTCAATTCTACCTTCAGCTCATGCCTCTCCCACTTCAGTTCATGCCTCTCCTTACTAAGCCGCTGCCTTCCTCTTACTTAGTATGTTCAAGTCCAAGTTGATAGTGGTCCCCCCCTGTCCACTTGCGGGGGGACTGATAACGATGATACTGCTGAATCAGTTACACCAGTCACTTCATCTATTCCGTGACATGAGGGATTTAGACTGTTCCATCCATTCAGTAACATGAGGGATGAGGGATCTGACGTATTCTTATCTCCCCTCTATATTCTTATCCTAAATTCCTTGTGTATTTATCTCTAATATATATAACTCCAATTGTATAGTGACACATGTACATACAGATACAAAAATATATATATATGAATATATATGTGAAGCTCAAATTGAGTAACACACAATTTTGGTATTCATTCAAAACAGTTCCTCTGTTTTTCAAATTTCACCGACCCAAGGTTCTCCACCTCTAGACTCCTAGACGGACTCACTCCTTGTCCTGATAAAGCCTGATCACCCACAGTCAGAACACCTTCTTATGAACTAGGGTCATACCTAGGAGGTGTGGAAGGAGGGTTTTCCCCCAGTGTAACCAATGTCCTAACCATTGGTCTACTACTTGAATCTTGCACCAATGCAACAACCTTGGACTTGCTAACACAGTCTGCCTCAATTCGAGAGCTCTTGACAAAGTTTAGGAGAAAGAGAAAGATAATGGGAGAAAGTTTCTGTGTCTTTCCAGCCAACAATTACAAGCAACATATATACAAAGTTCCCCCGCAAGAATATCGGCTAACAACTAGGAAACAAATCACCGACTGCTATAATTATGGTAACTAAAACCAAATTTACAGCTATCCTAAACTGGCACAAATATTATATCCTAAAATATACATGAAGATATACGATGAATCTCAATACCCCCCCCTCAAGTTGGTGCATGCAAATGGGAAATGCCCAACTTGCGAAGAAAATGTTCGAATTGTTGCTTGCCCAGAGCCTTTGTAAATATATCAGCAAGCTGCTCGGAGGTCCGGACATAGGATAGCCATATGTTCCCATTCTGAATCAAATCGCGAACAAAGTGACAATCCACTTCAATGTGTTTAGTTCTCTCATAGAAGACCGGATTCGCGGCAATATGCAAAGCTGCCTGACTATCACAGTATAATCTCATAGGATCAGGATGAGCAACTCCCAATGAGTACAACAACCCTTTCAACCATTTCATTTCACATGCAGTTGTTGCCATAGACCTGTATTCTGCCTCAGCCGATGATCTGGACACTGTATGTTGCTTCTTCGTCTTCCACGAGATTGGTGCTTGTCCCAATAAAACAAAATATCCAGTGAGAGAACATCGTGTCAATGGACAACTGGCCCAGTCAGAATCACAGTAAGCATACAATCGAAGATCACTGTCAGCTGGAAGGAAAATTCCCTGTCCCGGATTACCTTTCAAATATCGCACTACACGTAAAGCCGTCTCCCAATGCTCTTCATGGGGAGTCTGCATAAATTGAGCGAGCACATGCACACAATAGGACAACTCAGGACGAGTGATGGTCAAGTAAATCAAACGACCTACTAGTCGCCTGTAACTCTCCGGTTTTATCATCAAAGGACCATCTGCTAGTGCTAATTTATGATTTTGTTCTAAGGGAAGACCAGCTAGCTTAGCATCTAACAATCCAGTTTCTGATATGATATCCAAAGCATACTTCCGCTGACAAAGAAAAATACCTTCATGGTTTCTCGCGACCTCCACTCCTAAAAAATATTTCAAAACACCCAAGTCCTTCATGTGGAAGCATTAACTCAGATACTTCTTGAATTTCCAAATTGCATTGCCATTATTTCTAGATATGACAAGATCATCCACATAAACCAAAATATTTAATTGTACCTGTCTACGTCGAAGCGTAAACAAAGAGTAGTCAGATTGCGACTGGGTAAAACCATACCGTTTCAAAGTTGTCGTCAGTTTAGCAAACCAGCAATGAGGGGCCTGCTTCAATCCATAGAGCGACTTTCACAGTTTGCACACCTTTCCTGGCAATGTCGAAGCAAATCCAGGAGGCATCTTCATATAGACTTCTTCTTGTAGATCTCCATGAAGAAATACGTTCTGTACATCCATTTGATGCAATTCCCAAGTTTTAGCCGCAACAACTGCAAGGAAAGCACGAACTGTAACCATCTTTTCCACAGGTGCAAATGTTTCATTACAGTCTATCCCTTCAACCTGTTTGTTTCCGAATATCACCAAACGTGCCTTGTACCGCTCTATTGTGCCGTCTGAGTTGTATTTTATCTTGTAGACCCATTTACTTCCGAGAGCCTTTTTCCCTGATGGCAAGTCCTCCACTGTCCAGGTTCTATTATTTTCTAATGCTTCAATTTCCTTTTTCATTGCTTCTCTCCAACAAGGGTCCTTGACAGCCTCAGAATAATACTGTGGCTCATGACCAGCTGTGACAGTTGCTAAGAAAAAGTGATGTCGCAATGAAAATTTATCACAATTCACATAATGTGCTATGGGATAGGGAGTACCTGATGAGTGAGATTGGTGAGATGAACTAGCAGAAGGGCTTAGACTTTAGTTGGAACACCATGTTGTGTGTATGACGTAATCCTTGAGACAAGTGGAAGGTTGCTTCACTCTATGGCCTCGTCCAACTTGTTCACTCCCTGTATTCGTTTCTATCATAGAACCCCCCCTTACATCATGCTCCACTTCATCCTGCTCATTATTTCCACAACTATCCCCATTGCTACAACCTAGCTCTGCCGGTCTTATATCCATGACCTCACAAGTACTACCATCCCTTCCTCTTTTACTTTCACATTCTTCATCGTCATACACTTCATTCTCCACCTGGGTATAATCGAGATGACTATCATTGTGTTCGACTTTTTCATCATAAACAGCATATGGAAACTCAATTTCTGAAAACACCACATCCCTTGAAACAAAGTATTCATTACTCTCCAAGTCATAAACTCTCCACCCCTTCTTGCCAAATGGATATCCCACAAAGAAACAACGTTTGGCTCCACTAGCAAACTTATCCTTGGTATGATTTAAGTTTCGTGCATAACACAGACACCCAAACGTTCGTATATGTTTGTAGCTAGGTTTCTACCCATACAACATCTCATACGGTGATTTTTCCAAAAGAAGAGTGGAGGGGGTCCTGTTGATCAAATATCCAGCTATCAAAACACATTCTACCCAAAACTCAGTAGGGAGATTAGCCTGGAATCTAAGAGCTCTGGCAACATTCAGTATGTGTCTATGTTTTCTCTCAACACGTCCATTCTGCTGCGGTGTTCCAACACATGAGGTCTGATGTATTAAACCATGCTTAGAAAAATATTCTTTCAAGCATGTAAACTCAGTACCATTGTCACTTCTAACTATCTTTACCAATTTATCATATTAGCATTCAACCATATTAAAGAAATTACGTAAAGTTTTTCCCACTTCACTTTTGTCATTAAGCAAGAAAATCCAAACGGCTCTTGGGAAATCATCAACAATAATAAAAAAATATGTGGCACCACAAGAAGCACGTACAGAGTAAGGACCCCATAAATCATAATGAATCAATTCAAAAATTTCTTTAGCATTATTTTCACTAGAATCAAATGCACCTCTTGTCTGTTTGGCTCTTAAACAAACATCACAAATTTTATTTCCACTCCCACATCTAATGTTCAAATCAGAAAAAAGTTTAATTACTTTCTCAAAGGATGACCCATTCTCTTGTGCCATAACTCATATGAAGCTTCAACCTTTGCCTTGTAAACCTTGCTTGAGCCCGCGCCCTTGAAGTAGTAAAGCCCTTCGCGTAGTTCACCCGCACCAATCACCATCCTCGAAGTGCGGTCCTATATAACACAAAATTTATTAGTGAATTGGATATTACAATTCGACTCCTCTAATAATTGCGACACAGATATTAGGTTACAATTCAAACAAGGAACATAAAGCACATTAGTAAGATTCATGTGTTTATTTAGAATGAATGTCCCTTTCTTTATTGCCATGACATGCTTTCCATCGGGCAATCCAACCGGACAACTAGTCACAGTCTTGATATCATGCAAGTGGCTCAAGTTGCCGGTCATATGGTGTGACGCTCCTGTATCAATTATCCAATTCATACCTGTCAACTTTTCATTTGTGCTGGGTTTGCAAGAATTCAAGAGATTAAGAAATGTGGTCCACTGTTCATTAGTCAAGCCACTGAATGCAGCACGATCTCCCTCAGTCGCGTAGATTGGTTCAGAAGTTTGCCCCACCGCCTATGCAGCATTCGCTCTTTGTACGCCTCCACGTCCATGACCAGTTTTGCCTTGCGCTCCTCGGCCTCGTGTTTTCCCATTTTCAGTAGATCTCGGTCAGTCTCCCCATTAGTCTGGGTAGCCGATGAGTTGAAAACAACTCTCAGCTTCATGCCCTGTTCGTCCGCAGTTCGTGCACACTCCAGATTTTTCTTTTGTGTCATATCCCGTTCTTTTTGCTCCAACTTGCGCCTGCACACCAAAGCTCATCGCCTCCCTTTTTTCTTCTTTGCCGCGGGTCATGGTTCTCAGGCACTCCTCTTGTATCACCATGGCATAGGCTTTGTTCAAACTCGGCAGCAGATCGGTGCCCAGAATATTGGAACGCATTGTTCCATACACTGCGTCATCCAAGCCCATCAGAAATTGATGGACTCTTTCTTCCTCTTATCTCTTCTCCAGCTTCGCAGCGATGTTACAGTTGCAGCCTACACAAACGCACGTCGGGATTTGCTCGTTATTAGCAAGCTCTTCCCATATTTGTTTCAAGCTCTGGTACCATGACAAAGTTTAGGTGAAAGAGAAAGATAATGGGAGAAAGTTTCTGTGTCTTTCCAGCCAAGGATTACAAGCAACATATATACAAAGTTCCCCCGCAAGAATATCGGCTAACTACTAGGAAACAAATCACCGACTCCTATAATTATGGTAACTAAAACCAAATTTACAGCTATCCTAAATTGGCACAAAGATTATATCCTAAAATATACATGAAGATATACGGTGAATCTCAATAGCTCTCTAAATTATCACGTCTAAATCATCACCACAACATCCTTAGACTTACACCAGCGCAACACCACATAGTTCAATCGTCTCTCAGTCATTCTCTTGCAGGCCAGCTTCAAGTTTGCTTTTTTGCAAGCCATATTTGAATGAAATAAGCTTCTTAGATTTCTAACCAGAGTGATCGAGAGTCTTGCTATTCTAGAGTTAATTACAAGCTTCAATCTCTCCGAAATTATAGAATTACAGTCATTCTCTCTCAGAGCTTTTGAAACTAGGCGAAAATGCTCTTAATTTCACATAGAATTGATTTGAAGTGATGTTATCGGGTTTTAGGACGGATTTCCCTAAGACCCCCCCCCTCTCTACCCGTTTTTATTAGTCTGGAGGAAACTGGGAATGCAAGTTTCTCATGGTTTCAGGACTTCAAGCAACCCCAAACTAAACTGAAAAAACAAAGATTACAAAGTTAAGATTAGAAGAAACAATAGCATGGGAGACTCCTCAAATGTAATCCTTAGAAGAGTTTTTTAGCAGTTAAAAAAAGTTCAAATGAAGCTTGGACGAACTATTGAATTGGGGTGATTGTTTCTGGATTCAAATCTTCAATTTGAAAATAGGGAAAGTAGATTTGAGGTTTGACCTTTAAAGTTGTTGTGGTTTTAGGTAAAAGGAAGCATTACAAAGGCTGGAAAATGCTCCTTATTCCCTCTTTTCGTCCTCTCTCTCTCTAGATCTCCCTCTTCTTTCCTTGAGATCGAGTTCGATCAATATTTATAGAGGAAGGGAGAGGAAGAGGTCTACAATTAATCCAATCATAAGGCTTAGGTTTGAAAAGGGCTTTTACAAGAAAATGGACAAAGATTTTTTAAGGAAAAAGGTGCTTAGTCAACCTTTTCGCTTTGGTGAAATATTGTTTTCAATTTGGGGGTGGTTTTCACGGGTTTTCTGTGTCTAATGGGAGCTTGGGACTTACCTGTCATGGCAGTCTCGTATTTGTGGTTGTCAATGGCAAAAAATGTAAATTTGTTGAACTTTTAAATGTGGTTTTATCCTTTAAGTGGAGTACCTTTGGGCTTTTAGGTTTTTTGGGACTATTAGGCTCAATGTCATTGATCCAGTATTTTAATGAGTCAAGAATGGGTCTAACATCAACCATCACCTTCTAAGGTTTTAGGTTAGGACAGATGACATGGCAATTTAATCAGGTGCATTGAAATGGGTTCTTTTTAGATTAATGGTCAGATAGATAAATTCGGTCCTAAAATTTGGAATGTTGGGGGATTTTCTAGTTTTCAAAACATAGTGGTGATGTCTTGTTGGTTAAATAGGGCCAGGATGATGAAGATTTATGGCTGACAAGTTTGGATCAACGTGATTTGCTGAAATAAAATCTTTGTTTACTAAAGAGTCAAACGGAGGAATTTTGCGATAGAATTTGGTGAGTAGGCACTTTTGATCATCCTGAGTCTGATGGAAGCTATAAATCTTTGATTAGAGGTGTTGATTAATAGATTTAGTTCAAATCATGGTCTTACCTTATAGTTTATCATTTAACAAGAGGGTTTGAAATGGAATCTTACTTTTTCAACGGTCAAATAGGGGAATTTGGTTATAAAATTTCTCGTGCTAGGGTTTTTTGGGAATCTGAATATAGTGGTGAGATGTGATTGGTCAAATAAAATTAGGATGATGGATGATAATTTCTAATTAATGAGATTTGTTTAAATAGGACGTAGGCTTGATGGTGGGTCAAACGGGAGAATTTTGGGAAGAAATTTGGTGGGTAGACACGAATTAAGGTGATTGTAGTGGATGGTTCTGATCTGAGAAAGAAATGGTTAAGCTTCGTTTTCTACTTCTAGTTGTGCAAGGTCATTAGAATGGAATTTTGCAACTTTTAAGGTAGATCATTGTAGACTTGTAGTGAGGCTTGCTATTTGATTGTATCGTAATGATCTCGAGGCAATGGGTGTCTTAGATTTGATTTTGAGGAGTTGGATTTTGAATGTCATATAAATCAAAGCCGTTAAAAAAGAAAGTTGGCATGATGAATGGTGTATCTTTGGAGTTTAGTCATGAAAATTAATGTGTAACTAAGTTCTAGTTTGTTAAGTTTGTAAGTGATGTTTGGTTGGATGTTTGATGTTGATCTCAAGGTTCTTATTTGTCTCATGGGTTGTGGTAAAAGAGAGTAATTTCGGATTCTGGAAAACCTCAAATAGATCTGGTTGTATTTCCATGTTTTGGGGTCTAAAAGGAAAAGACAAAGAGGTAGAGTCAAAGGGCCGAGCAAAGGGTGCTAATAGTCATACACTATAGGTGGGCTCAAATTACCAAGTACCACCCAAGAAGAACAGATGATGAAGTGAAGAACTTTCGGAACTCGAGCATAAAAAAAAGGCTTACCTCTAGTGCTATTATTTATGCTTAGAGACTCAATACAAAAGATGAAAGGTATTTTTGTCTTTTTATATGATACTTAGCGTCCCTTAATGGTTTTTGATTAGCTTAACAGAAGGTTAGGTACAATAGCGACACGATTTGAAATTTGGATACTAACTCGACACAATCCTTAAAGTACATGGTAATGGCTTATTAACACCAATATGATAGCAAATTAAAACAAAATTAATCTACATTAATCATACTAGGAATGCATCACAAATGTCACTATGTATCCAAATAGGCTCAGGTCTTTTATGTTATTAGACACAGGGTTTCGACGTCATATCCAAGTAAACCTTGTTCTACAAAGGGTAAATTCTTTAAACTACCCATATGGTTTAGCTAATTGACTAAGTGCACCCTTACTGTTTGAAAATTGGTTGTTACTACCCTTACTGTTTCTGACAATTGTCTAGCTCTACCCTTACCGTTAATTCTCTATCAAAAACCGTTTACACATGAGTTCACCTGTATTATTTAATGTTACATAATACCCAAATTACCCTTTGCATTCTCTCCGGGGGTGTTATGAGCACCCACACCACATGGCAGTAGTTGAGGCAGCAGCGCGCACACGACAGGCACCGCACGGCAGCGGCACCATCAGTCGCGCGCAGCACCGCGTGCACGCACCGCGCGGCAGCGGCACCGCGCGCACGCACCGCACAGCCGCGGCGCCACGCGCCGCGCGCAGCACCGCGTGTGGCAGCGGCACCACGCGCAGCACCGCGCGCGCCGCACGGCGGCGGCACCACGAGTCGCACGCACACACACCAACAGCAGCAGTAGAGCGGGGCCCACACGACAGCTCATAGGGTGGGCCCACCCTTATCCTGACACGACAAGAGGACGCGCCTTATCCCTTATCCATTATCCCATTCTACCTTATCTTATCCCCTATTCTTAGAAGGAATTGTAGTACCATTAAAAGTAAGTAGTCTAATTAGAGGTAGGAGTTTGAGTCCATTTAGGACTAACCTAGCCGAATCCAACAAGGAACCCTCCTCTTGTAATCTCCTATTTAAGGAGACGCTATTATTGAATGAGGATATCGAATATTCAGTCAAGAAAGAGAGTAAAGGAGAGTTCGGTGATCTCTTGGACAAATCACCCCTGAGATAGTCAAAATAGGGCCTGTACGCAAGGCCAAGGGCAAGGAAAGATCTGAGGTTCCAGCGGTGGAGCGACCCGTGATGCGATCCTACGCTCGGGCCCATAACATCTTGGTATTAGAGCCAACCGTCATGGGGGAACAGGAGCCACTGTCTTTCAGAGTCCATGAACTGGAGCATAGGCTCGTAGAAACCAGTATGGAGGTCCGAGAGGTCAAAGATGACGTCCGGAAGCTGCGTCGCCTGTTAGAAGCGTTCCTCTCCAACAAAGAAAAAAACTCGGAGGGACTAGCCTCTACCAGCAGTCGCCGCATGGACGGGACAGAATCAACCAACGAACATCAAGCCACAGCACCGATGACTGCAGTTGTCCCCAAGTACAGCCGGCTTGAATTTCCATCTTACGACGGCACCGGAGACCCATTAGGTTGGTTGTACCGCTGCGAGCAGTTCTTCTGCAACCAGCGCACGGATGACAGAGACAAGGTCAGCCTGGCAGCCTTCCACCTTACGGAAGAGGCACAACTCTGGTTATATCGCGTGGAGCAAGAAGAATCCGGGCTCAGCTGGGAGCAGTTCAGGTCCTATTGCCTCCTCAGGTTTGGACCCCCGATGACGAGCAACCCGTTGGGTGAGCTAATCAACCTCAAGCAAATGGGAATCGTGGCTGAATATCAACGCCAGTTCCAAACCTTGCTTGCCAGAGCGGCCACGGTCAGACCAGATCAGCAGGTGGACATGTTCACAGCAGGGCTGATAGAACCCTTAAGGGTGGACGTAGAGATGCAGCACCCCCCAAATCTGGTTACGACAATGAACCTCAGCCGCGCCTTTGAACGAAAGATGCAGCTTACTCAGGGACCCTTTAGCATTAGACGGCCAGCCACGACTTCGGCACCGTCAAGGTCAGCGGGAGTGTCTACCCCTGCGCCCAATAGGGAGCAGGGGACCCACACTGGTAACCCCCCCAGATCAGTATCACAAACAGGGAGCAGCAGGGTGTCACCCCCCATCCGGCGTCTGTCCCGAGCCGAGATGGCAGAACGGCATGCGAAGGGGCAGTGCTTCAATTGCGATGATCTATACTCCGTAGGGCATAGATGCAAGAAACTATTCTGCCTTCTAGTAGACGAGACTGAAGAGGATGAGGAAGAGCCATCACCAACTGAACCCGAGATCTCACTTCACGCAATCACGGGGATCAGAACCTCCCAGACGATGCAACTAAGGGCACTAGTGACGGGGAAACCCGTGCGCATTCTGGTAGACTCCGGAAGCACCCACAATTTCATCAGCAATCAGGCGGCCCGCAAGTTAGAGTTGCCCATGGAAGTCAGGCCACAACTACAGGTAGCCGTGGCGAACGGGGAAAGAGTCCACAGCCCCGGTATCTGCAAGAACACTAGGATTCAGGTTGAAAAAGAATCCTTCCAAGCAGATTTATTTGTACTGTCCTTGGACGAATTTGACATCGTCCTAGGTGTCAAATGGCTGATCACGCTAGGCCCAATCCTGTGGGACTTCGCTGCCCTGACCATGACCTTCCAATTAGATGGCAAACTGGTTACTTGGCAGGGAACCCGGACAAGGACCAAGACACAACTGCATGCACTCCAGGGGGAGAATTCACGCACAACGGATGTGGAGAGACTTCTCACTGATTACTCGGCCATTTTCCAAGAACCCAAGGGCTTCCCACCTCCTAGAGCCTGCGACCACCGGATCCCTCTAATTGTAGGGTCAGACCCGGTCGTTGTTTGGCCCTATCGCTACCCCCACCGACAGAAAGATGAGTTAGAGAAGCAATGCGCAGATATGCTACAGCAGGGGATCATTCGGCCCAGCCACTCCCCTTTTTCCTCCCCAGTTCTGTTGGTGCCCAAACAGGATGGGACTTGGAGATTTTGTGTAGACTATAGGGAACTCAATAGCCAAACCGTCAAGGACAAGTTCCTGATCCCCATCGTAGACGAATTATTGGACGAACTCCACGACGCACAATTCTTCTCGAAATTAGACCTCAGGTCAGGCTACTTCCAGGTCAGGATGTCTTCCACAGATGTAGAAAAGATAGCCTTCAGGACGCATCATGGCCATTTCGAGTTCCTAGTTATGCCATTCGGCCTCTGCAATGCCCCTTCCACATTCCTGGCCCTGATGAATGAAGTCTTCCACTCCCACTTCCGTAAATATGTACTGGTCTTCTTCGACGACATCTTGGTCTATAGCAAGACGTGGGTGGAACACATTCAACACCTGCGGGTCGTGCTCGAGCTCCTAAAGCAGCACCGACTCTTCCTTAAAAGATCCAAGTGTTCCTTTGGAGAACACCAAGTCCTTTACCTTGGACATGTAATCAGCGGGCAAGGTGTAACTGTGGACAGCTCCAAGATTCAGGCCATTAAGGACTGGCCCTGGCCACAGTCCGCCAAGGCCCTCCATGGGTTCCTAGGGCTAACAGAGTACTACCGAAAGTTCGTACAGAATTATGGCCTGTTAGCAGCCCTGCTTACCAACCTGCTCAAGAAAAATGCCTTCCACTGGGATAGCACAGCCGATGCAACCTTCGTAGGCCTAAGGGAAGCCCTCTCTTCCACACCAGTCCTCCAGCTACCAAACTTTGATCTTGAGTTCACAGTCGAGTGTGATGCTTCCGACACGGGCATAGGAACCATCCCTCAACAGCAAGGGAACCTGATAGCCTTCTTCAGCCGCAAGCTAGCTGACTGCCATCTCAAATTACTTGCCTATGAACGCGAGCTCATTGGCCTAGCCAAGGCAAACACTGGAGGCCGTATTTGTGGGGCAGACCCTTCGTCGTCAAAACAGACCACTATAGCCTCAAATACTTGCTGGAACAACGACTGACCACCTCCCCACAACAACATTGGGTCAACAAGCTTCTAGGGTTCGACTTCCGAGTGGACTATAAGGCAGGATCCCTGAACCGTGCAGCGGATGCCCTGTCCCGACAAGAAGAAGATAGTATGCTCCTCCATGCGATCTCCCAACCACGAGCCACCCTGCTAGAAGACATTCGGAACACACTGCCACAGTCATCAGAATGGAACAACATAGTCCAACAAATACAGTCGGGGTCTGCTAACCCGAACTGGTCTCTCCATGATGGGTTGGTATTTTACAAAAAGAAGATCTACCTACCCGCTGATTGCCCCCTCATCCCCTCATCCCCTCCATCATCGCCAGCATACACCACTCGATACACGAGGGCATTCAAAAAATGCTGCATCGCATTCATGCTGACTTCCACTGGCAAGCTATGAGGGCCTCGGTACGGGACTTTATCCAGAACTGTACAGTGTGCCAACAGCAAAAATGGGAAAATCTGCACCCCACAGGCCTGCTCCAACCCCTCTCCCTCCCAACGCAGATCTGGGCCGACATTGCCATGGATTTCATCGAAGGGCTTCCCAAAGTCGAGGGGAAGTCAGTCCTGTTCGTGGTAGTGGATCGGTTCTCCAAATATGCTCACTTCCTCCCTTTATCCCATCCTTATACCGCAGTCTCGGTCGCCCATACCTTCTTCACCCACATTTTTCGCCTACATGGACTCCCTGAATCCATCGTCAGCGACCGGGACCCGATCTTCACAAGCACATTCTGGAAGGAGCTCTTTAGGTTACAAGACACGGCCCTCGCCTTCTCCTCAGCCTACCATCCACAGTCAGACGGCCAAACAGAGGTGGTGAACCGGACAATTGAGATGTACCTTTGTTGCTTTGTGGGGGACCAGCCGCGCCGCTGGGTGGAGTACCTCCCATGGGCTGAATACTGCTACAATACATCCTATCACTCCTCCCTTGGAATGACTCCCTTTAGAGTTGTGTACGGTCGAGATCCTCCACGCCTCCTGTCCTACGAGCCAGGCTCAACGCGGCAGGAAAAAGTGGACCGCAGCCTCCAAGCTCGTGATGCCCTCCTGGCCGAAGTCTCCTTGCGCCTACAGCAGGCATAGGCACGTATGAAACATGCCTACGATCAGCACCACCGCGAAGTCACCTTCGAACCAAGGCAGTACGTTTGGCTAAAACTCCGACCATACAGGCAGCTGTACCTCAGGAACCGGGGGCCCCCTAAGCTGGCCCCCAAATTCTACGGGCCCTTCAAGATTCTAAGGAAGATAGGGAAGGTAGCTTATCAACTCGAGTTCCCGGAGCACAGCAGGATCCACGACAGCTTCCATGTATCCCTCTTAAAGCTTTATGTTGGCACCCCTCCTGACCATGTGCCTCCCCTACCCCACTTGCAGGAGGGCAGACCTATACTCCAGCCCCGTGCCCTCATCCGATCCCGCATCCATCAAGGCACCTTCGAGGTATTAGTCGAATGGGAGGGACTACCCCCAGCAGAGGCGACTTGGGTTCCCTGGACCGACCTCCACAACGCTTATCCAGACCTCGAGCTTGAGGACAAGCTCGTAGTCCAGGAGGGGAGTGATGTTATGAGCACCCGCACCACATGACAGCAGTTGAGGCAGCAGCGCGCACACGATAGGCACCGCACGGCAGCGGCACCATAAGTCGCGCGCAGCACCGCGCGCACGCCCCGCACGGCCGCGGCGCCACGCACCGCGCGGCAGCGGCACCATGCGCGCCGCGCGGCAGCGGCACCATGAGTCGCGCGCACACACACCAACAGCAGCAGCAGAGCGGGGCCCACACACAGCTCATAGGGTGGGCCCACCCTTATCCGGACACGACAAGAGGACGCGCCTTATCCCTTATCCCTTATCCCATTCTCCCTTATCTTATCCCCTATTCTTAGAAGGAATTGTAGTACCATTAAAAGTAAGTAGTCTAATTAGAAGTAGGAGTTTGAGTCCGTTTAGGACTAACCTAGCCGCATGGATTTGAGCCGTTTGAGATCTCTCACAAAAGCAGGGGAAGAAACTCTCGGTTTACAGATTGAAGTGCATGGGGTATGGTACTTTGGTAGATTAGAAGGTTAGAAGGATGTGAAAAGAAGAAAACGTATGTATTTTCGAAAGTAGGGAACAAAGAGAGAAGGAATGAAACAATTTTACAATGTTTCTAAAACTTCTACAAGTGTTTTTGGGAAATTTCCCAATATAATAGTTATTGAATTTCAAATTGGGACTTGACATCTAGCTTAATATGTGGGTTATTAAGTTAGGGAAAGGGAAGAAAGGAGAGAGAGTGAACGAGAGAGCTGGGAAGGGATTAAAAGAAGGAGAGATCGTGAAGTAGAAATGAAAGATGGGGAATGTGAGAAGGAAAGGGCTGTTGATATGGCCATTATCACTATATAATATAATAAGTATTGATATTTTTTAATATTTGTATTTAAATTTTGAAGTAAAAGAGAGAAGAATAATTGTTTGGATTTCGTAGTAATAGCATACCTTGGCATCCATGGGGAAGATAAGGATTCCCTTGAAAACCATGCAGGCAATTGCAAAGATATCCAGCGCCATTTGACGAGTTGGTGCAATAGGTGTCACTCCCACAGGCATACCCAGCCACGTCTGTTTGTGCTTCCTCGCAACTCTGGTTTCGAATTGCCCAGTCCAGTACTATGGAAGTCCTTATCCCAACGTTAAGAAGGTATTCAACATTGTTTCTTATGTCCCAGAGATGTGAAACTTGTGAGTCAAATGAATCCTGAGCGTCGGACATAAGAACAGCCAACCCACATCTACTAATGTTCCATGTGTATTCGAAGTCGTTACGGCTCCATATGTATGCATCAAAATCAGTAAGATCGTTTGGTATGGTTGTCTGGCAGCAACTAAAACCACCGCAAGATGAACCAGCTGTCACTTTTGTATCGTTCAAGCATGACGATAGACAGTTGACATAAAACACATTGTCCTCGTAATCATCCAATTTGCAATACGTGTCGCAACCGACTGCCATGAATCTGTTTCTGGTATTGGAGAGCCTGTATGTGTTTGCAAAAGAATACCTAATGCGATGACCCACCAGGTGTCCATCTATGTAACATTTGACACTTCCCAGAATGGAAGTCGTTAGTTGATGAGCATCAAGTGATATGTTGAGAATGTTGTGGTCTTTCCCCGGATCATCGCCATACAAAGTCAATTTTGGAGGGAAGATGGCAGTGTTGCAGAACAACTTGAAGTCATCATGTTTGTAACAGGTTGGATCATCTCCAACTAGACCAAAGGGATATAGGATGCTAATATTTCCGCATTTTCTTTGGCAGCCAACTCTTGTACCTGGCGATGTCAAAATTATTATTGTTATCATCTAGAATTTTCCCGTGGTCTGGCACGACTTTGGACTAGCTCGTACTGGCATGGTAAGACAGTACATACGTCGTGTCAGACCTGATACAATGGTCCGTGCTGTGCTGGGCCTGGGGTTCAAAGTCCACGGGCCAGCACAGAACAGCACGATCAAGCAAGTAGTGCCACCCGCGGCTTGTATGTCTGCACTGCCCAGCACGGTCCAATTTTATTATAGTATATAATATATTAATAAAATAAATAATTTTTTTAATTTTATTATACTAATTTATTTAATTATTGTATATATAAGCAATTGTAAACAATAAAATTCATATAAAATTAAAATTTTAAGTTATTTTTTCAATTTTCTTAAATAAATAGGCAAAATTAGCTTTGGCCCAGTCCTTGGCCTGACTTAGGCTAAGGCTTGGCACACGGCAGGACACGGGCCCGCCCGGGCTTGTGCTGCAGCACGGTCCAATTTCATAAGAGAGGGCGGCACGACCCACACTTTACGCGAACCACTTGCAAGTCGTGCCTACACCTCTATCATCTCAAGTATGGATATAGTCCTCACATAACCATCCTTAAGAAGAGGTGAGGAATCAATAAATACATTTCAAGTTCAACACAACATATTAAATATAAAAAATCACATTTGCTTCTCAAACAAAAATGTCAAAGCCTTTAATTTATTGAAAGGGAGAATTCCTGATAAGTACCCTGCACTTTGGGTATAGTGCCACTTTGGTCCTTGAATTTTAAAATGCAATAACTCAATACCTGGACTTTCAAAATTTATCAGTCAAGTTCCAGTTGGTCCATTAATTATTTGTTAAATGGCATTTCAAAAGACACAAATTTCCTTCGAGTGTTGTCTAATTTTCTTTATCAACCCTTCAAACCTTGATAAAAAAAAATGAAGAGTCCCAAATCTTTGCCTCTTTTATTCAAGAAAGTTGGGGTCACGAGAATGCCCACTAAGATGTGACTCCAACTTTCTCTAATAGAAGAGGCAAGGATTTGAGACTGTTCATTTTTAATCAATGTTTGGAAGATTGATAAAGAGAATTTGATAACACTTTAAGTGTATTTGTATTGTTTCAATTGCCACTTAACGAATGGTTAATGATAGAGATTGGATTGACATGTTTTGAAAGTTTGAATATTTAATATTCACATTTTAAAATTCAGGACCAAAGAGGCACTGGACCCAAAATACAAGATACTAATCGAGAATTTTCCCTAAATTAAAGGGGTAACTTGAGTTAAACGCCCCCTTAGGCCATTGTACAGTTTGGTTCAGCGTCGAGTGGAAAAGATTCCCAATTTAGGGGATGGTGTTTATAGGGAGGGCTGGGATATATATATTTCGGCAATAGGTGGTGACATCTAGAATAATATAAGATGATTACCTTTATATAACCCTAATTCAATAGTGAAATTTGAAGCAAAATTGGAAGAAGGGTGAAGTCATACCTTGGCATCCATGGGGGATGTAAGCATTCCCATGATAGCCTTGCATGCATTGGCAAATATATGCATGGCTGTTGTTGGAGATAGAGCAGTTGGTGTTATCCCCGCATGCATAATTCCTACTTCCTTTCTCACATGTCTTTTTTGCGTTTGATCCGCCCACTTCTATGCATGCAAATTAATATTTCTTAAATTAAAATCTGTTTATTTTTCATATTAAGAGGAAATTAAAGAAGTCAGACGGCTAATATGACCAATAGATGATCAGAGCAAACCGTATGGGAGATTCAAATAAATCCCCCTCTCCAACCGATCATTGATTCAAATGGGCGAATATCATATGAGTGCTCCATGTGACATTATATAGTAGTAATTAAGGTCAGTTAAACTTTACCAAAAGAAAAGCTAACTTAATGAGATCCGGTAATGATATCATTTCTTTTAAATGCATGATAAAATAACCATTAGTGTTAAAAGCCACTGCTGCAAGATGTTATTAATCTTAATTGATGAATGCTGCTCAGGATAAGCAAGAGGCACAGGAAGAAGAAGACCCGTCAACAACCAAGTCTCGAGATAGGAATGGCAATGGGAAGTGGTGGGGACGGGGAGTCACTCTCCATCCCCTCCCCGTCCTCTTGGAGGACAAGGTTATTCCCATCTCCATGGGGTTCTCATTATTTTTTATATTGTCAAGCATTTTGTTTTTGTTTTTTTATTTTATTTAAAAAATTAAAAATAAAATAGTTAAAATTTACAATCACGTTAAAAAAGATTCAACCATATTTTTAAAAATATAAAATACCCACATGCATACATCTATAAAATATATTAGCAGAGATCCCTAGTGGCCGGGGATCAATTGGGGTCCCCGTGGGGCAGGGAATGCACTCCCCATCCCTATCAAAATGGATGAAAATTTTTCCATCCCCATTCTTGCAGGGAGAAAATCATCCCTATCCCCACTTCATTCACAGAGAGTCCCCATGGGAATTGGGGAAATGAGAAAAATTGCCATCCCTAAGCTAAATGTAAGTCCTAGTTATCTCTCCCTCTCTCTTCAAGAGTAAAAGAAAATTTTATTAAGATGAAAGGAAAAAGGGGGAAAAGAATAATACAAATGGGTCAAAGCCCGAGGCTCACTCAAGAACCCAGAACGGAACACACTACTAATCAAAACAAACTGACAACAACAACAAACCAGGAAGGACAAGAAAACGTTGCTGCAGAAAGCCACATAACCGAAGGAAAATCAAAAAGACCAACAAAGACAGTGATAGACGCTTGGCCCATGCAGGTGTGTGACGTGGCATAGGGAGAAGAGCAGCAGATTTCCTCCATTTTCTCTTCATTTTCTTGTTAGTTTATTTCTGTTCTATTTCCTTGTAACTAGGAATAGGTCAATAAAGCCAAGGTGTTGGCCTTAGGAAGTAGTCAATTTGGTTAAGTAGTTATTACTTAAGAATAGGTCAAGTTGTTAGTGGTTAAGTAGTTATGTTCCTATGGCTTAGGGATAGGCTAACTACTAGAGAACCTAATCCCTTAATCAATGGCTATGTTAGTGAAAAGAAGTTGAGAATTTTCTGTATTTAAACACCACTCATCCAACATGGGAGGGGAGTTGGAAGTTAATAAAATCTTGTGGTCTTATTCTCACCCTAAGCAAAATACTCTATCACTCTAGCTTTGACTGGGACCTATCATTGGTATCAGAACTAGGCACCATGGCTACTAACAAGGAGAGAATTGAGAGCTTAGAGGCTGGACTTGGAGGCGGGAGTAGCTGATAAGTTCCATCAGCTAGAAGATGCCATCAACAAATTATCGGAAGCTCTACTCTCCAACCATGCTACATCGACTGCCAATAGCCTTGAATTTAAGGCAAATTCTCCTACCGGGCGTTCTCGCAACATGAGAAAAGAATCTCGAGACAACTCCGAAGTGGGACGACAACTGTTCTCTTCCAAACTAGCCAAATTGGAGTTTCCTCGATTTGCGGGAGATGACCCCACTGAATGGTTCACAAGAGTAGATCAATTTTTTGAATACCAAGGCACTCTTGAATCCCACAAGGTGTCCTTGGCTTCTTTTCATTTAAAAGGCGAGGCTAATCAATGGTGGCAATGGTTGAGAAGATCCTATAAGGAAAAAGGCAAAGAGGTGACATGGGAAAATTTTCAAGAGGAACTTTGGGCAAGATTTGGTCCTACCGAATGTGAAGACTTTGACGAAGCATTGTCAAAGATTACACAGGTGGGCTCCTTACGTGATTATCAAAAAGAGCTCGAACGACTGGGAAATCGGGTACAAGGGTGGAATCAAAAGGCATTGGTAGACAACTTTATGGGAGGTCTTAAAATTGAAATAGCATATGAGATTCAAATGTTTAAGCCAAAATCCTTAAACGCTACATGTCAATTCAATAGGACCACTATCGACTCTTCTCCAACGAAACTGAAGTCTGCTTCACCAATGAAACAACTCACTTGGACGGAGATGCAAAGGAGGCGTGCTCAAGGCCTTTGTTTTAATTGCGATGAAAAATTTGTACCGGGGCACAAATGCAAAGGGCGGCAGTTGCTGTTGCTTGAAGGAAATTATGACGAAAGTGAGACAGATGACGAAGAGGGAGATCACACCAACCTTCGACGAGCTATGGAACAGATACATCAAATTGGACCTTGAGGACAAGGTTCCTCTAAAAGACGGGGGCAATGATAGACGCATGGCCCATGCAGGTGTGTGACGTGGCGTAGGGAGAAGAGTAGCAGATTTCCTCCCTTTTCTCTTCATTTTCTTGTTAGTTTATTTCTGTTCTATTTCCTTGTAACCTGTACATAGGAATAGGTCAATAAAGCCAAGGTGTTGACCTTAGGAAGTAGTCAATTTGGTTAAGTAGTTATTACTTAAGAATAGGTCAAGTTGTTAGTGGTTAAGTAGTTATGTTCCTATGGCTTAGGGATAGACTAAATACTAGAGAAGCTAATCCCTTAATCAGTGGCTATGTTAGTGCAAGGAAGTTGAGAATTTTCTGTATTTAAACACCACCCATCCAACATGGGAGGAGAGTTAGAAGTTAATAAAATCTTGTGGTCTTATTCTCACCCTAAGCAGAATACTCTATCACTCTAGCTTTGATTGGGACCTATCAGACAGCCAACCTCGAAACTCTTTAACTGACCTAAGGCCCAAAAACTAAGTGGGACAGAGTGACAACTTACCTCTTCCTCCTCTTCCTTAACCCCTAATTGCCTTCCATCCTCTTAGATCTTCTTTAACTGAATCATCCACATCAAATTCAACAAGCCTTCTTATCTTCCTACATCCCAGAAATCCCCCAAACTTGAAAGCCTCGTGGGTTTTCACTAAGAACTCATTGTAAAACTCTTCCTCGTCACTTTCAATTCTACTTTCAGCTCATGCCTCTCCCACTTCAGCTCATGCCTCTCTTTACTAAGCCGCTGCCTTCCTCTTAGTTTACTATGTTCAAGTCCAAGTTGATAGTGGTCCCCCCTGTCCACTTGCAGGGGACTGATAACGGTGATACTGCTGAATCAGTTACACCATTCACTTCATCTATTCCGTAACATGAGGGATTTAGACTGTTCCATCCATTCAGTAACATGAGGGATGAGGGATCTAACATATTCTTATCTCCCCTCTGTATTCTTATCATAAATTCCTTGTGTATTTATCTCTAATGTATATAACTCCAATTGTATAGTGACACATGTACATATAGATACAAAAATATATATATGAATATATATATATATATATGTGAGTCTCAAATTGAGTAACACACAATTTTGGTATTCATTCAAAACAGTTCCTCTGTTTTTTAGATTTCACCCCAAGGTTCTCCACCTCTGGACTCCTAGACGGACTCATCCCTTGTCCTGATAAAGCCTGATCCCCCACAGTTGGAACACCTTCTTATGAACTAGGGTCATCCCTAGGAGGGTTTTCCCCCAGTGTAATCGACGACCTAACCTTCTACTTGAATCTTGCACCAGTGCAACAACCTTGGACTTGCTAACACAGTCAGCCTCAATTCGAGAGCTCTCTAAATTATCACGTCTAAATCATCACCACAACATACTTAGACTTACACCAACGCAACACCACATAGTTCAATTGTATCCTTTCATACTCGAAATAGGCCTTCCATTGTATTCTCCTCCTACCACGTTTTGTGACAACCTCATGCACAGTTTGGAAGGATTCTTACAGCTAATCCAGTGCTCCATTCTCGATCCATTTTTATTTGGAGTTTAGTTTGTTGCTTCCGCTGATCTACTAGTGGAATTTAGCCTATAACAAGCTTCTTGTGTTTTTTCCGGACGTAATCTTCAGTGGTTAGTTTTCTCCCAACTAAACAGAAAAAGACAAAAATGTAGGTTCTCGGGCTTCCAAGCAGCCAACAGCCTACGCAGAAAAATGCACCAAACAGGGCCTTGATGATTAAGTAATTGTTAAAAGAAGTACTTGTATTATATTAACAACCACTTAAGGTTGTTTGGTATCCCACTTTTAAAATCACTTATTATGTTTTTAAGCACTTATTGGGGTGGGAATGTTCGGTAAGCTATTTTACCCATAAGTGCTTATATTGATACAAATGACAATTTTAGCCGTTACTTCACTTATACATATAAACAATGCTTTTCACACGTCACACTATACATTTCAACTGAGAATCCACATGGACCCACACGTGAATCACCATGTGAACTCAATTAATAACAATAATAATAATAATCATAATAATTGATGATGCAAGTTTTGGCAGTTCCTGACTGGCCGGTGACTCGGATGCTGATTGATAGTGTGCGATCCGAGCGTTCTCTGGTCATCTGGCGACTTCTTGGTGGCTGGTGACTCAGAGGCCGAAGTGGAGGATTTCCACCGGATAAAGACTTGGATGTCGAGCTAACTAGGCTAAGCTAGGGGGTAGATCGGGTGCCGACCTAAGTTGATTGTCGAGCTGTGTAGCTCTTCAGAGAAACCTGCAAGGAATTAATGTCAAAGTGTCCAGGTTGCTTTACCCGTGGTGGGCACTCCGATGCTTAAGTTAGTACTCGGTTGTGCAAGCTGAAAGTATGTATACTAGTAGGCTCGTGAACAAGTAATCGTGCATACCCTATTCCTTGAGGTCTAAAGTCCTTATATAGTTGAGTTGTCGTCGACCCCACGTACCGCACCCAAGATTTCTGGGAGGTCGTGCTTAACCGGTCAGAGATCCTCAGAGGTAATCGCCATACACGTTGACCATCCTCTGGAATATCCGGTATGCGGGCCAACTTCCTAGAGACCTGGGGGTATCAGCATATGCATGCCAAATTTGTTGGCGAGCACATTTCGCAGGTCACTGCCTGGTCCTCAGTCAGGTCGACAAGCCCTCGAGGGAGGTCGTTCCTCGCATCGAGGTCACTTTGGCCAGTGGCGAGGAGCTATAGGTCTGCCCTGAACGAGGTGCTCCTAGCTGACCTAAGTTGTGGTGAAGTCGCTAGGTCGGAGTGCAAATGAACCGCGATCTGGGATGCCAAATCATCACTTAGGTAGTGTCTATGTGTCATTCAGTAGTTCTAAGATGCCATGTGTCACGATGTCATTGGAGGGCCACATCCGCCCTTCATCAATTGCCCCCCACTCCCGAGCTGAGAGTACCTAGGCGAAGGAAGTAGATAGTTCCTTTGGCCTGGAATGACTGTTTGATGAACTCATAGTCGTAAGCATAGGTCTGATTTGCTTCTCAGGTTAAAAGAATCCAAGTGTTAGCAGCCTTACACAGGACCTCGTCGTCTTGATTATCGGGGCACAAGAGTGATCTCATCTGCTCGAGGAAAGGTGGAGCAGATACACGAGGACATCTACCTTATAAGGGATGTGACCATCAAGGGATCTTGCAATCCGACCTATTACCTCAAGAGTGGAGCTCATCGGGTCGCCCTCAAGAAGGGGTTCTATGTGACTGCTTTATCAGGTTGCTCCACCTAAGTAAACTCTAACGTAGCATCATTCGAACTGGTTCTGGAAGAGTATCCAGCGAGTTTGACACAAAGCCTAAACCGAGGTGAAAAGATTGGCTAAGTTTGCATTTGACTCTATTGCCCATGCCAAGGAAGCAGGCAACTGGGTCTTATGTGGTGCCGAGGTCTAATAAGCTCGCAACTAGATTGCCCAAGCCGAGGAGGCGATTGGGTCTTATATGGTGTCGAGATCTTTTATCAGCTCGGCACCTTAGCTCTTAGGCTCTAAGAGCGACTTGTGGTCCACTCTACTTATCCTTGATCTTGCCCATGCCAAAGAGTCAATTGCGTCACATGTGGTGCCGAGGTCTTTTATTATCTCGGTGCCCTAGCCCTTAGGATATGAGAGCAACTTGCCGTCAATTCTCCTTATCCTTGATCTTGCCCACATCGAAGAGGCAAATGGGTCTCATGCGGTGTTGAGGTCTTCTATCAGCTTGGCACCCTATCCCTTAGGCTCTAGGAGTGACTCACAGTCCATTCTCCTTATCCTTGATCTTGCCAATGTCGAAGAGGTGACTGGGTCTCACGTGGTGCTGAGGTTTTTTATCAATTGGGCATCCTAGCCCTTAGGCTCTGGGAGCGACTTGTGGTCCACTCTCCAAAATATTATTTAGCCAACGTGCGCATTAACCTTTCCGCCTAAAAAGGTGATCGTTCTGTAGTAACTTCCCATATGGCTGCTTCTACATTGTCTCGTGGGATTATCTTCTTGGGTGAGTGCTTGCAAGACCACAACTATGCACTTCGGACCCCCTTGTGAGGGTTGTTGATACATAAACATGTTATTGGTGTGAGTCAGCAGTTCGAGGCCACAGCTACACTGCATCAGCCTGGTAGTGACGTTAGTCATCCACCCCTACAAGAAGCCACTAGGAGCTCGACCTGCGGGAGAAGCACTATTGACTTTAGGTCGCCAGCTCGCATGGGAGCCTTGGAAGGCTCGACCTACAAGGGCATCCATGTAATCCATTGGCCGCCTACTCCCATGGGATCTAGGAACTGCTCGACTTCTAGAAGCAAACTTGCGAAACTAAGCAGAAGAGGCTTCATTCGGTTTAACCGTTGTTGAGTATAAACATAGAATGAGCTGAGGTCGGTGGGGCTTCTTTACAATCTATTGGCTGTCAAACACCGCGGGAACTATGGAGGGCTCGATCTATAGGGGCGGCCTCACTCCAAGGTGCTTGTCGCCAAACTACTGGTTGTCGAGGTCATTATGTTGTTTACATCGGGCTTCTCCCATTCTCAGATTTGGAAATTCTTCCTTCGTTTCATAGAACCGCCACACTTCAATCCTGGTGGGAACCGCTGATGACTCTACCGCAAGGAGAGGGGTGTTCACAAGCCATAGCGGTGTGTTTACATAAGATACTAGGAGTGATGACTTTGGCATGGTTGCTACTGATTGTAATAGGGTGGGTCTCAAGGTTCATCATGGACGCCTTTTTCCCCCAGTAATTGATTATTGGTTCATGATGTTGGTACTGGTCAAAAATGCCTTTGAGTTCATAAAAAATGGAAATTAGAGAGTGAAAACTTAAATTTTTAAAAGGTGAGATCTTAACTTTCTAGAAGATGAGCATTTAGTTTTCTAGAAGATGAAAACTTAGCTTTTTGTAGCTTCTCTCACAGATGATGCCAGTTGATGATGCAAGTTTTGGTAGTTCCCAGCTGGCCGGTGAATTCGATGCTAATTGACGTTGTGCAATCTGAGCGCTCTCTAGTCTTCTGGCTACTTCTTGGTGGTGGGTGACTCAAAGGGCGAAGTGGAGGATTTATGTTGGATGAAGACTTGGAAGTCGAGTTGACTAGACTGAGCTAGGGGTAGATCGGGTGCTGAGCTAAGTTGATTATCAAGCTGCATAGCTCTTTGGAGAAACCTGCAAGGAATCAATGTCAGAGTGCCTGGGTTGCTTTACCCGGGGTGGACATTGCGATTCCTAAGTTAGTACCAGGTTGTGCAAGTTGAAAATATGTATAGTAGTTGGCTAGTGAACAAGTAATTGTGCGTACCCTGTTCTTGACGTCTGAAGCCCTTATATAGTTGAGTTGTCATCGATCTCACGCACTACACCCAAGATTTTCGGGATGACGTGCCTAACCGGTCCGAGATCTTTGGAGGTAATGGCCATGCATTCTCTAGAATATCCAGTACGTGGGCCAAATTCCTAGAAACCTGGGAGTGTCGGCATATGCATGCCGAATTTGTTGGTCAGCACATCTCACAGGTCACCGCCTAGTCTTCGCGTTGAGGTCACTTCGACCAATGACAAGGTGCTACAGGTAAGCCCTGAACGAGGTGCTCTTAGCCGACCTATGTTGTGGTAAAAGTCACTAGGTCGGAGCGCAAATGAACCACAATCTGGGACTCAAAATCATCACTTAGGTGGTGTCTATGTGTCATTCAACTGTTCTAAGATGCCATTTGTCATGATATCATTGGAGGGCCTAATTTTCCCTTCATCAATAATAATAAATAATAATCATAATAATAAAATAATAATAATAAATAATAAATAATAATAATAACTATTTGGCACTTCAATGAAACCCCATCCCTAAAAATCATTCTTGCATTATGCAAGTCGCCGCATTTTGCATACATGTCAACTGGTTAGGTTTGATATTGCTACAATTTACAAGATTATGGATTTCTTTTTCGTGATCCAAAGAACCATTTTGTGCACAAGCAGATAATGCACTTGCTAATGTAACTTCATCAGGCTTAAATCCCTCGGACTGCATCTTAGCGAGAGCCTATAGAGCTTCTTCGCAATATCAATTCTGTGCATATCCAGCAATCAATGAATTCCAGTTCACCAAATTCTTGACTTGAATGCGATCAAAGATCTCTCTCGCCTCCTTGACGTTACTCTTCTTGTAGTAACCAGCAACTATTGACTACCAGGAATAGCAGTTCCGCTGTGGCATCTCCTCAAATAGCTGCCTTGCCGTCTTCAACTGCCCAATCCTCACATATCCATCGATCATCACAGTCCATGTCACTAGATTCCTCATCTCATGTGGAGAGCAACTGAATAAACGCCTAGCAGCAATAATAACCCCATTCCTTGCATATCCATTAATCATCTCTGCCCATGTAACTTCCGTCTTCTCTAGCATCCGTTCAAAACTAAATGATGCAGAGCCCATGTCACCATTCCTTGAACACCCTCTTATCATTGCATTACATGTCACCAAATTCCTATCAGGCGTTTCATCAAATACCCTGTGGGAACCAACTATGTCGCGGCATTTAGAATACATGCTAACCAATGAAGTCCCTATCCCCACATCTGAATCCACCCCAATTGTGATCGACTCAGCATGGAAAGCTTTCCCGGCAGAAACCCACAAGCCTTGAGTAGTAGAGGAATAACACCATAATGGTGGATTCCTTTTGCAGAGAATTTGGATGTAAAGAAGAGCTTCTTCTGGGGCTCCTTGAGAGAGGTACCTTTTTATGACATGAGACCAAGATCCATTAGTTGGAGCCATCGCAAACTCTCCTTTCTGACTTCCAACCTCCTCTCCTCTGTCGATTGTCATTTGCCACCAAAACCAAATAGGGAGGAGAGAGATTTCTTGCTGCCGAGAGGAGAGAGGTTTCTTGCTGCCGCTACCCTGTTTTCCATCTCAAGGTGGGAGACGATGAACAGTGACTTCCCTTTCTCCCACAAGGCCACAACCTCCGCTCTCCACTGTTCCATTGTCCACCGGCGATGAAAAGAAATATATTATAACTAATTATAATTTCATTAAAAATCTCATTCTTAACTATAATTTATAAATTATAATTCATAAGCTTTAATGTTTTATGGGATGAGAAAGACCCAACTCTCCTATCTTGGCAAAACATCGATGTAAAAATATAAATAACAATTATTTATTATTCATTTTCAAAATTATAAAAAATAATAAACAATATATAATATATTCAAAAATTAGTTATTAAAGAAGAAATTTCCATTGCTTTGTGGATATGATAGATCATCGATAGATTTATAATACATTCAATCATTGTGATCAAATGATAAAATTTAATTAATTAATTAATTTTTAATTATAAAAATATAAAACTAAAAAGTAATTATTAAAGAAGAAATTTCAATTGGTCTGATAGATCATCAATAGAATTATAATATATTCAATTGTTGTGATCAAATGATAAAATATAATTTATTATTATTAATTTTTTTAATTTAAAAAATATTCAATTACTCTATGGATATAATAATTAAATCCATAGGCTCGATACACCTCCAATACACACTAATATGCCTCTAATAGGATACAATACACCACATATCAGACATATCATATCAAAATTTTAAACAGGGGTTCTCATTCAACTTGGAAACATATAACAATGTCAAAAACAATTCTATCAGAACTAAAGAAAAAGCTAGAAAACAAAACTTTTGGAATAGGAAAAATCTTCGTGTCACATGTCTCACTGTCCTCTAAAATTTCAGGTTCAAAATAGGAAGGCGCACATCCTGCATGGATTTGAGCCGTTTGGGATCTCTCACCAAAGCAGGGGAAGAAACTCTCGGTCTACAGATTGAAGTGGCATGAGGTATGGTACTTTGGTAGATTAGAAAGTTAGAAGGATGTGAAAAGAAGAAAACGCATGTATTTTTGAAAGTAGGGAACAAAGAGAGAAGGAAACGTATGTATTTTGGGAAATTTCCCAATATAATAGTTATTGAATTTCAAATTGGGATTAAAAGAAGGAGAGAACGTGAAGTAGAAATGAAAGAAGGGGAATGCGAGAAGCAAAGGGCTGTTGATATGGCCATTATCACTATATAATATAATAAGTATTGATATTTTTTAATATTTTTATTTAAATTTTGAAGTAAAAGAGAGAAGAATAATTGTTTGGATTTCGTAGTAATAGCATACCTTGGCATCCATGGGGAAGATAAGGATTCCCCTGAAAAAGATATCCAGCGCCATTTGAGGAGTTGGTGCAATAGGTGTTACTTACTCCCACATGCATACCCAGCCACGTCTCTTTGTGCTTCCTCTATAGGAGGAGTGGTAGCATCGTAAGGGCCCCAGCCCTATGCAACCTCAGCGATGTTGGGGAAATGGTATAACACCCTGTTCCGAAAGAGATTGAATCCCATCTCAAAGCAATGCACAACAAAGTTGTCGATCACATACTAGTACTCCTTCGAGCCCTTGAATTGAGCAACAGCCTCCTCACCTACACCTAAATAAGCACCTAACCAGTACAAGTCGTAAGCTTGGAAAAGAAGAGTTTGATAGATAAAGAATTGAAGCGACAAAACAAACCAGCCTCCTCACTCATTAGCCTGGCATGGATCAACATCGAGAAAGACATGTAGCGCATCACGTCAATCTCTTCAATCATACTTATCGCTGCCCTCTACTCCTCAATAAGCCGGGCCAACGCAAGCTGCAATGCCTTAGTCCTCGGCTCTTGGAGCACAGTCAGGAGAGGCGAACCTCTAGGACAACACACAAAGAAGAACATCTCCTTCCAATGCTTTACAGAGGATGAGGTCCTGACCAACACCTTGATGTGCTGCCTCACCGAGAAGTAGTGGTACCCCTGCTGGTGGTGTTTCAGTTGAAGGAAGTAGGAAACCATCCCCAAGGTAAGCTCAACATCAAGGACAGAATAGTAGGAGATGAGGCCAATCAAGAATCTAAAGGAGTTCGACATCAAATGCGCTGTTAGCACTCGGTACCACTCAAACACCCCGACTATTCCCTCATGCAACGGGAACCTTAGCCCAGACTCTAAACTCTTCTCATACACATAAAGCTCGTCCGACCAAGAATGTGAGGGCCCCTCACCAGCCTTCGGATACTTGAGCTCATACTCCTCAAGAATGTAGTACAGAGCTCGAATCCAAGCCATATCCCAAAGGTTCAAACATAATGGGGTGGTCCCAAATCGGTGACCCCTCCGCATAGGAAGATTGACCTCAATAGATAACAGCCCCACCTTAGCTTCCTCGACTCAGTAAACCTCTCAGAATCTAACCCCTTGAAGTCTTCGGCCTCAGCCCCATGGCCCTCAACCTCGGAAGCATCAAGCTCAGTAGCCTTGGTGTAAGACCCCAACTCGGACTTAGAAGAGGAAGCACTATACTCAGAAGACAAATTAGAGGAAGATGAAAAGGATCAAAAGGACGAGGAAGACATCCTACCTAGCAATAAGAACGGAAGGCCGCAGAATTGAAGCAAACACCGAGCACCAAAGACTACTCCTCATCGAGCTCTTCAAGTGACTTCTTTTGCAAATGACGAAAGGGAAATGCTCTTCCCCCCATTTAAGGGTTCTTAACAGTCTAGATCAAGACAAGATCAATGAAAAAGAGGAAGTGCTGCTTTGATAAGATTGGGAAATGAATAAGAATTTATGCCCTTTGCACACATAAAGCCTCAAGAAGTGAAACAATGCCTCTAACAACCTTTTGCAGAGAAGGGATCTGCATTGAACCAACTGATCCAACCATGAAAACCAGCCCAACCTCGAGTCATGCATCCCAAATTGAGTGCCCAACTGAATTTCGACTTCAACTTTCTCATTTGAAGACCGAAGAACTCTAGCATGCCACGTCGAGGTCGAGCACTTCACTCATCGACTTCAGAAATGGGGGAGTGGTGTTTGTATTCTGAATTTTGACTTTAAGTTCCTCAACCAAAGACTAAAGAACTCTTCCATGCCACGCCGAGGCCGAACACTTTACTCCTCGACTTTGGAAAGGGGGGGGTGGTGTTTGTATTCCAAATTTTGACTTCAAGTTCCTTAGCCGAAGACCTAAGAACTCTTCCACATCACCCCCACGGCCAAGCACTTACTCCTCGACTTCTGTGGTTAACCTCATCCCGATAACCCTAAGAGCCTCATTTGACCAAGACACGGATCAAATGTACCTTCTACTCAAGGTAAAGGATCCAACTCTTAATTCCCATACTGTTGCTCTGCTCGAATGAACACCATTCCCTAACTACCTGGCCTGACAACCCACTGCTTTCTACTAACTTGAGTGTCAAAGTGTCTACCCGGGGATAACTCCTCGGGCCTCTGATTCCTTTCTTGATTTTAGATCTTGGAACATGGTTTCATCCTTCTACCTTGGCTCCACCCAGTTAGCAAGGATTATCTGACTATGACCTCGATTCTTGCACCACCTAGGATCGAGCGGCATTATTGTAGTTTGGCAATACTACAATAAGAAAGTGGTTTCTTCGTTGTTTTGTTTGGCAATACTTGTCAATTGTTATAGTTCTCTATTCCTCATTTTAAATGACCATTTACATTTACTTTAGCATTGAGGTCTCACCCATATAGACTCCATCTATTGAAATAAGAAAGTGGTGCATACCCCCTTTCCTCTCCTATCCGTGTTGTTGTAGTTCTAATACTCACAATTAGTCATTTCATCTCAAGGGTTTAGGCGTAAGGTTAGAATAGTTCAAAAAAAGTAGGGGCATTTTGGGATTTAAGTGAAAAAGATACGGGAATTTTGGGGACTTTGAGCATAGAGAAATTCCTTATCAAAAGGGGAGTCCTAAGATTCCAAATCTAAGGTTGAGGTGTTTTTTTGGGATGAGGTCTAGTGGACACTAGTTTGAAGGAAGCATAATGCAGTCTCAACTAGCCAAGTAAATTAAAATGCTTGAAATGGAGTCATTTTAGTAAGAGGGGTAAATGGAGAGGTTTTTGAGTGAAATTTGGAAGGTCCATGTTTGTGGGGATTTTGAATCCAATAGTGGCATCAAATTCACCTAAAAGCATTTGGATGGTAAAGATTTGATGATAGATTTTCTTGAGAAAAAAGGGAACCCAGAATTTAAATCTTGGTTTGATTGAAGATTAGATGAGGGAATATGTAGTTCACTTTACATCATATATACTAAAAATGTTTTAGCACACCAGTATTTTCCTTTTACAAAACACATAATCATTCAACAAGTATACTAAAAAGGTAGCCGCATAGAAGGCAAACCAATAAAACCCAAAACCTAGAAAGCTTAAGAACCAAATTCCGCTGACCTCTCTTGCCTCATCTACCTTGCCCTCTTGAACTAAGGGACCCCCTAGAAGAGGGTTTGGCCACTACCACGTTATAAAAATCTAAGATACCATTGGTTCTTTTGAATCTAGAGAGGTAGTCCAGGTTATCAACAAAGCAACAAGGGACAACACTTTCTGAATCCGACTCACACTCTAAAATGGAATTGCAAGTCAAATATGACAATAAGGAAGTTTGTACTGAACCCTACTTAGATCTCAATCAATCGTAAAAATGAGATTTCTGACCACCTACAAAGGAAACACCAACTTGCTCAAACGATTCAACTGAGAGAGTAGAAGAATGTTCCTGATGAGGTGGAGCTTCTTTGGCGCTCGAAATGGGAAAAGAAGGCCGCCAAAGCCAAGGAATCCGCCAAACTTGAATCACCCTCGCCCTTCTTTCTAGGCCCTTGAATAGCTTTCAAGCACAACCATACAAGGCCTACTAGAACCAAACCTTGTGAATGGAACAAGGCTATTGCAGCGTTTAGGTGAAACGACTGGTCAGTAGTCAAAGTCGAGAACAAAATTGGAGGGAAACAAGACAAAGGCATGATAAGAGGAATTCAATCCAATGAACCAAAAATAACCAGATTCGGATTCGAGTTCACCACCTCCAAAGGCACATTCATCCTTACCCCCAAAGGCACACCAAAGGAAAAATCAAACTTTGGAAACAGATCTTGACATGTAATGGTTTGGAGATTTGACAAGTACAAAACTTCTAGATCATCACCTTCCCCCTTGGCTAAAGAAAGTCATCAACCACCGCTGATGGAATGCTTGTCATTTAAACAAAGCCTAGGCATCTGTCTCATCATCAGCACTTTTTGTCTTCTTTTGCTAATTGTACCAAACAACATTGATTCATATCATTCTCCAGTTGATGTAAATTTTATGGCCAATCACCCAACATTAAAGGGCAATTTCAATATAAGTTTTTTGTTGTTTCAAACATAGATTAAGATTCCCATGTTGGCAACAACTACATAAGCCTTCCATGACATGACAAGATTTTTTATAATTAGAAATGTAGACCTGGTTGTTAAAGTTTTGTTGGTTTATGGACCAATTTGTAGCCTAATTTTATATGTTCATCTGGCTCCAACTATAATTTTCCCTAATTTAAAACTAATCCAAAAGCAATGCTATTTTCTTATATAAATGGTGGATCAATGATCCAACATTTCAAAAAAACCCATGTTGTCATAATTGAATAATAAATATTTATGTTTATTTTTAACCATATTATTACTTTGATAATTTTCAATTTCTATCTAAACTATGATATATTTAAAATTCAAATATTTAATATGAAGAAAAATTTTTTATATACCATTTATTAGTTAATAAAAAAAAGAATGGAAGAAAGAAAAACAAGGGGATGACCTATTTTCTCTTTAAGGGGGGAGAGGGGAGAGGGGAGAGAGAGATAAACAGTTAGGGTTAAATGAAGAGTAATTTTGGAGGAAGCGTGAAAATTAATTGAAAGCAATAATTTGCAAGATAGAGATACTTGTGACGAATGGAGGTGATTGCAGTGAGCAAGAAATTATTTTAACGGATTAATTATCTTAGGTCTGATATATTTGAGACTTGAAGAAAGATCATATAAAATAATATTATATCTTAGGTCACGGGCAACAAGCAAATGCTCGATGACTCTGAACATTTCTTCCAAAGCATAGAAATTAAACTATTTCATTCCGATAAGAAAATAATAAATTGCTAAGATCATATTATCTTTCATTAGGATGTTGACTATCGAATTTCACAAAACCATGTATTTGGAATTAGAAATTAAAGTGATTCTTCACGTAATATACTAATATTACGTGAACAGAAGTTCTTGGCTGATAGTTCATTTTTAGAATTTGTTATGAGCATGCATCATTTTGTGTAGAATTAATTTCATGGAATGTGGGTTTTAACCTTTTGTTTTCGCTTTTACTCTATCCCTCACAATACTGTCCAGTATTGATGGAATTTTTCAGCATTCCAAAATGATTGTCAATTCTTCATTTCATTGAATTTTCCCACTGTCACGTCACATTAGTGGTAGAGAAGAGGACAAATTTGAAAAAAAAATAATAATTTTAAGAAAGTGAGAAATTTAAGCGTTAGTTCATGTAAATTTGTAGGTTAGATCAGTTCAGACTCTAATTAGGCCCACTCCAGTTGCACCCATGGAGAAATCACAACCTCCCGAAACTCAACCTGTTCAACTTGTTCTAACGATTGCAAGGGGAAGAGAGAGAAATTGCTAAAGGACTAAAGATGGGAGACTAGAAGAATGCTGCTGATGCTAAAAGTTGGTGAAGAAGAAGGAGAAGAATGCTGCTGATGAAGTGGAGCTTCTTAACCACTCAAGATGGGAAAACCGCACCAAATCCAAGGAATCCAACAAACATGCATCACCTCACTCTCTTTCTAGGCCCTTGAATAGCTTCTGAAAGAAACAAAGTTGTTGCAGGCTTTGGGTGAAACGAATGATCAATAGTCAAAATCGAGACCCAAATTGGAGGGACACAAGATAAAAGAATGATAAGAGGAGCTCAATCCAATGAACCAAAACTAACCACATTCAAATTCGAGTTCATCAACCCCAAAGGCACTCCATAGAAATTAAATCTCTACGTGTACATTTGAGGACAAGCCAATACAAATTCCCATTTTCCCAACATCTTGACCCTTTACCATTTGCTACCACTCTATCTTACTTAGTTTATTCTCTCTCACATCCTAAGTCTTAAATCCTAACAATAGTGATATCAGAGCCCGTTCGATTATTTTTAGGTGTTATTTCCTTTTAGCTGAAATTCCCTATTATCCCAAACCTTATCATGGCCACCATTCTATCTAAAAGTCAAATTCCAATCCCCATTTTTTCTTGAGCAAATTATGACTATTGGGCCATTAAAATGAGGATTTTTTTCATGTCCCAAGGTCTATGGGAAATTGTAGATAAGAGATTTACTATCCCTAAATGCAGTTCTACTTTGTCTGCAACAAAGCAAGAGAAATTACAAAAGAATACAGAGAAGGATAATTTTTCTCTCTATCACATACAATTGGTAATGGTAGAACACTACAAAAATATAGGTTTTTGCCGACGGTTTGGGACCGCCGACAAAAACTACATGACCGTCGGCAATGACCAATGCCGGCGATCTACCGGAAGTCTTTCTTTGCCGGTATAGCCACCATCGGGGAAACTCATGACCGCCGACAAATCTGTACAAACCCGCCGGCCATCAATTTGGACTATTAAATTAAGTATTGCCGGCATTTTGTCAGAACTGTTGGCTTATCCTTTACTATACCATCAGTCCTAAACCGCAGGTAAAGTAAAAAAATAAATAATTTTTAAAATATAATATAAATACCAACATTACAAACCGTCGATACAAATAAAATCAGACCACTGGCATGATTTTCAATTTACATATGTGCCGAGGGTTTAGACCACCGACGTAGATGCCATGGACTGCCAACGTAGGTTTTGGTAAAAAAGCCCTACTCTTTTAGGTGGCGGTCTGAATTGCCGGATTTAGTTTTGTCAAAAACAGGCTGCTACTTTAGGCGGCAGTCTGGACTGCCGGCCTAAATTTTGCAAAAATTGTCCTACTCATTTTAGTGATGACCTGAAACGCTGGCTTAGATCATACTTAAGTCGCCATTTAGGCCTTATGTATAGCTACGCCAGGCGATTAGGTGACCGCCGACTTTGGTCACTATTAATTTTTTTTTGATATGTTATTTTCAACATCTTTTTATATCTGCACTTTATTGGTCCACCACTATAATACATACTTAATACACTCTTGCAAATTGATATATGGAAACTTAAACAAATTAAATAAAAGTTTAAATGTAAAACTCAATCTATTAATATAAAGATTAATCATTATAACATCGGAAACAAATTGTTCAAATACAGTTTATTGATCTATGACAATTTATTGTTCCTTCGATCTTTGACTGCTACTGCCTTCTTCCCCTGATCTTTGGCTTCTACAACCTTCTTCCTCAGATTGTTCATCTTGCCAGAATAATTGAAACGCTTCAGGGCAACCAGGAATTGATAATCCTAAAATTCCCCTACCTGTATATAGATTACAAACACGCAAGTCATAACACAAGTTTGAATGGTATATGATAATATAACATGCATAGAACACAATAAATAAGTGCCCCATGAAAGGTGTATACATTCTCCTAAGAATAGGTAGTTGAATTGAAAAAAAAAAAAAAGAGAAAAAAGTGTAGGAAATCGAACCCAAGTTAATTTATATCTGGGTTGAGTTTGATGATAGTGCAATTATGATTGAATATATATGAAAATGGATTCAGGACTATAAGAAAAATAAGCTGATGTGAATAAATGCAATTGTAAACTCCAGCAAATTTAAATTAATATTTAAAATCTGTAGATAGATATTTCCTTTTATTTCTTTCTAGATCCTAAAATGTTGAACAATGGCATACAAGCAGGCCACATATGCACAGAAAGCCACTGCTTAAGCCTGTGCCTATCTTTAATAGAAAATTGACACTTCTACACCCATCATGGTGATGCTTTCAGAAAGCCACTGCTTAAGCCTGTGAAGCTA
Organism: Nelumbo lutea; assembly: GCF_056320005.1. Taxonomy (NCBI): domain Eukaryota; kingdom Viridiplantae; phylum Streptophyta; class Magnoliopsida; order Proteales; family Nelumbonaceae; genus Nelumbo; species Nelumbo lutea. The sequence goes on from NC_142688.1 coordinate 49,096,892, forward strand.
CAATATATCTCAACCAAGCAATGAAAGGCATCCGAGTAGAAAACTTAGACTTCTCATGTGCCCACTTATAGAAATGGTAAAATTATTCATCAATCACACACAACCATAGCATGCCATTTCCACCAATATCTTCTTTGGTAAATTTCCACAAGTAGAAGAATGACTGTTGTAGGTACATTGTAAAGAAAACATCAAAATAAACCATCTTAAATGGTTACTTGTTTAGGTTATGGCCTCTGACAATCAACCCATCTCTGTTCCATTATGGTGAGACCGCTACGTGATGTGGGCTCGCCTAGAAGATCATGGAGATTCAATATTTTGGGCCCTTTGTGCCATATTCTCAGCCATGAGGCCTAAGTTCCCAAACCCATACCTCAATTTAAATGGAACAAGATTGGCATTTTGGACAACACATTAAAAAAGACAAATGGCACTGTTCCCAACCAACACATGCATTGAATGTGAAGATCATAGTAGAAATCTACTAGTCTTTCTTCTATCACTAGGGTTAAAAATTGGTCAATAGGGTCACCAATCATTCAAAGTATCTGCTGAACAGGAGAAGACCGTGGAGAAGCTGGGAATATCCCTGTAAGCTTGTGGATCCAAACCAGATCACTTTCATTGTGGGCAAATCTTCATCCGCAAGAAAATAAAGTGTTTTGGTGAGCCTGCATTGTGTAGCCAGCTTTGAGTATTGGTGAGCCTGTATTGTGTAGCCAGGGGAAAAGAACTTGATAAAACAAAGTAGAGAAACATAAACAAACACTACCAAACAATAGCTACTCAACTCGAGCTTCTTCTGATAACCAAATAAAAGGGGCAGGTTGGAGAGCAACGAGATCAGCTATTGTTTCAGCAGTCTGGGAAGAGAGGAACACTAGGATCTTCCAAGGAAAAGGAAAATCAAAGGATGAATTCGTAGAAAAACATAACCACCGATTTCTTAAATTGGCTGAAAACATTGGATCTGTTCAAGACTTTTACAGTAGATGACTGAGGTTGGAGTACAGTAGCAGGCTCCTCTTCCTCATTCCCACTATTCATGTAAGCTGATCTCCTCCTCAACAGAATAAAGCTAAATTTTGGTGGTAGTTCTGTAGGTAACCCTGGTCTCCAACCACCTTGATGATTGAATCCTTCCCAAAAATTTTGACCTTTGTCTCATCCCCTCCTCCTAGAGAGGACGCCTTTATACCTCTGACATGTACTCAAATCAACTAAGTTTTGTCCCAATTATATGGGGTCAACTACATTGGATCTGTTCTGTCATTCTACTATGTTCAGTGCTATATTTACTGTTAAGTTGTGGTCCATTAAATTATTTCTCTACTTCAACCCATGTCCTTTTTGGTCTGCTCTTCAGCTTTTTCTAGACACTGCAACTTGTAAAAATCACTCACTGGTGCTGTAAGCAGTTTACAACACAGACATGGTACTCAATTTGAAGTCTGAATATGAATTGTTGTTGTTGTTGATAAGCAACAGAAGTGATTGTATTAATAAATTTAAAATCTCCTGATGGCCCAATTCATGAGTGACATGCTAGATAATACACAAGATGCAAGACAAAATCAAGGAAATTACAAATTTACTCATAGCATAGTTAATCCCCATTCTAGACTCTCCTTTACAACCCCCAATCAAGTACTTTGCTCATTGCAACATAAATTCAAAAGGTCACAACCTGGTTTTTTTGACACAAACCTTCATTATTCTGTTTTATTATTTCGTTGTAGAAGACAATAAGGCAGTTCATATCAGATATCCTATTACAACCTGTCCGACTTGAGTTCAAACCTCATTCTTGTTGCCAACGAGTTCTAAAAGCTAACAATGCAAAGCTACCTGGGTAAAGCAACAAACCAAAACCTATCATGCTACAGTCTCAAATTGATGACAGTAGACCAATTGATCAACCAAAGCCCAACCCAAAGTCTTAAAACTTGAGCTCAGGTTTGGATTAATTTAATTATGACTAAAAATGGTAATATATAGATTAATTTAATTATGACTACAACCAAATTTTATATATTTACTAATATTTAAGTAACATTTACAAAAAATTGTAAAGTTTAATCATTAATATAGTATAGTAAATAAAATAAAACATGAACAGATAATATGAAAAATTAATTATTTTATTAAATAATTAGTAGTAGCTAACTATTTTTGTTAAAAATTATTAATATAATTAACACAAATTACTAAACTATTTTTGTAACAAATTAGTAAAATAAAGATGAATTATTTTAAACAATATTGCATTCCTTCCTTGTAATGGTTATTGATGCTTGTTGTTACACTTTCCCTTGACAAATCACATGAAACCCACAGGTCCTTGCTAGAATTATATTATTTTAAGTGGAAAGTTTTAAAGAGAAAACAATGGTATAGGTTTCGGCATAAGTTGGCAACATGGTGTTTTTACATTCTTTTCGTAAAACAGTGATAATTAAGATTGGGTTCAGTTCACTGAGTTGATCACATTTGAACTTGGTGTTTTTAGTTTTCGAAGGTTACTTTGGTTCTCCATTTGAACATCTGAACACATTTTTGAATTCTAAAAATAGATCTCAAATCTCAAAGTTTAACATACCTCTTTATAAATTTAGATCCAAATTAAGAGTTTAATTGAACTATAATGTAAATAATATTTATTATATTTTTTAAGGTAAAATAAAATTTTACCAAAACAAAAAAGAATAGATGTACAGTATACAAGATACATCAGCCCAAGGTACAGAAGTACTGATCTCACCGGGTCCAAAAAGCACTCAAAACACAAGCGAACTACCCAAATAACAGATCCCGCCCCTCAACAACAACAACTCCATCCATACAACCATTCATCGACACCTTACCATCACCCTAGCTAGCTAACAAAAACTAACACGCCTAGCAACTTGAACCCTTTTGCTTTTGGGTTGTGCTTGACGAATGCATGGCTTCCTGCTCGACTTTGTTAAAAATAAACCCCCAGTTTTTGACACTTGATCAACCGCCTCTAATTCTGGTAGCTCAGCACCATTACCTAATCCTCCTCTCCTATGGTGATTAACGTAGGGGTGGCAATTGGGTGGGTTTGGGTTTGGGTTGAGTTTCAATATAACCTATCTAATTCGTCAATTCATTAATGGCCTATTTAAATAAAGTTAAATGGATTCACCTAAATCCGTCTAGCGGCCCAAACCGTTAACCATATAATAACTTTAGTTTTAAGAAAATAGCTTAAAAGCTAAAACCAACTCATTTTTAACAACTTCGCAGTTAGACATGGTCCCCAATATGTTTTTGTTCTCTAACATTATCCCCTCATATCCAACATTGATGAGAAACAAATGAAAGAGAAAACGAAAACCAATAATAGAAGGAAAGGGAAACATCTTATTTTGTGTCATGCAAAGTATGGCTGGTTGAATCCATGTTCTCATACTTGTCAACTTATAATTTAACCATATTGTACCAAACAATGGATCATTTTTTCATTAGAGAGTGGATTAGATACAAAAGTAAGCTTTACTGCATTTTCTTGCAAAAAGTGTTTGCTTCTAGATACTCAAACATGAAAGAATTCTCTTGTAATCAGCTTCCTAAGATTTTATAGTTGGTACAACATGAAATGAAATCTTATTTTTCATAGAAGAAAGTAAAGCACTATTTTCAATGTGCTTTTTTACATTCACTGGATCTCATACATAAGATGATGGAAATCTACTAATAAAATATATAAATAGTTTAATGGAGATGATCAAATCCTTATTTCAATATTTCTATAATGATAGGAAAAGAACATTAGACCTAAGGGATGTCCTACATTATTGCTCAACGAGGGAAATTCATGAACAATATCGTATCTCTTTGCGAAGAAGACTGCTCAGATGTATCACCAACATGATAGAATTGTGAAGGTTCAGATAATAAGCTCACACTCTCTTCTTCTTTCGGTTGAACCCATGGTTGTTTTCTCATCCTTTTCAAGTTTTGTAGCTCCATTGCAACTTCTTCCATTGTGGGCCTTTCTTCACCTTTTAGACTGAGGCATCTTTTTGCAACCTTAGCAACCACACAAAGTTCGTCAACATTTTTCTCATCCACAAATCGATCTTCAATTAGTTCAAAAAGACGATTTTCATTCATTGATGAAATGAAATATGTAGCCAAGTTTCTTTGTTCTTGTGGTCTTTCAAAAGAAAGAGGTTTTTTACCTGTTAAGAGCTCTACAAGAACCACTCCAAAGCTATAAACATCACTTTTCTCTGTCAATTGACTTGTGTGGAAATATTCTGGGTCCAAATATCCCAATGTCCCTTGAACCAATGTGGTTATTTGAGATTGATCCGTAGGAAGTAACTTGGAAACTCCAAAATCAGAAATTTTTGCAATATATTTTTCATCTAATAATATATTTGTGGATTTGATGTCCCTATGAATAATTGGTATAGAGACTTTGGAGTGAAGATAGGCAAATGCGCTAGCTGTTTCTGTTGCAATCCTCAATCGATCTTCCCACGAAAGCAAAATGCCATTGTTTTGATGAATATGGTGAAAAAGGGTTCCATTGGAGATATATTCATAAACCAACAAAGGTACTTCAGTCTCTAAACAACACCCCAAGAGTTTTACCACGTTGCGGTGATTAATTTGAGTTAAAATGACCACCTCATTTATGAATTGCTCCATTTGACTAGCATCCATTATTCTAGACATTTTAATGGCAACAGCTTGATGATTAGGTAAAATGCCTTTGTAAACCGTACCTTGTCCACCTTGGCCTATGACGCACTCTTCATTATAATTATTGGTTGCCAACTTTAACTCTTCGGTTGAGAAGATTTTTAAGAGATTTGAACCTCCATTAGATAATTGTTGTTGTAAAAGGAAGCCACCATTTTGCTCAAAGTATTTCTCTTTCAATCTCATGAGCTTTCTTTTCCTTATGATCAAGTACAGCCAAGAAATACAGATGAGTAACAAGAAGATGCCAAAGCTTATACCTGCATAGAATATATATCAATCATTAGTTAATGACAGAATAACCACTGTTATATATGTTGTAATTTTCTCAAGGAAAAACATCTCATAAGTTGACTAATAAAATTTATGAAAAGAAAAAATAATCATAGAGCTGACAGAATCTATGTAATATTTATTTTTTCTGATTTTTGGTTTAACCCTTGCAACATCCCGGACATATACATGATTGAGGGACTTCCTGGAAGTAGCTATGAAGCTAATTAAAATGGCTGGCAGACATTTATACAAAAGGGTGGATCTTAAATATTATTGCAAGAGGTTCCAAGAATACCGAGCTCAGGGAAGAGGCAGGCAAGGCAGACCCATATGTTTTATGGTCTGTATATAGTAGGGATTAGCTGGATACCAATTTTCTTTTATTACCAAGTATATAATAGATCCCATATGATGAATTAGAGAAATCCATTGTTCATGTTAACTGAAGCACTCCTCTGCTAGGCGTTGTTCAGCATTGTATTCATTTTGAAAAAAGTAATGGGATCAATATTTTTTTTGATAAGAATATTAAAATTTATTAGTGGGATCAATACTGAGAACCGGTGCTATTTTGCTAGCTAAAATATTGTTTAAATGTGAGATAGATTTTGAAGTAATAACATTTCTAATTCACTCGCAAACCTCTAATCTAGAAAACAGAAATTTATTATCGTTTGTAGTCAGCTTGTAAAACATAAGAACTCGTTTTCTTTCATGTGAAAATTTGCACTACAGAAGCGAGAAATTTGCTACTGCATGCCTGCAGAAAATTGCATAAGGACAAGAGCATTACCTAGGATGACCTTAATTACAGGGAAAGCTTTCTTGCAACCTTGCCCATCTTTCTTACCATCACCATGCGTACCCTTTGGACATGGGCAATTGTATGATCCAATTGTATTAATGCAAGTTCCTATGCAAGGATTTCCTTTTGGATCATCACATTCGTTTACATCTGGCAAAAGAACGATAATAAACAAAGCATTAGCTCAAATATTTAAGTGTTGTAAATTTTACAACAAATCTGAAAATATCAGAAGTTAGAAGAAATGAGTCATTATTGCAATGGCTTTCTCAAACCACAGATTAACATTGATTCTTGGATTTATTAGTAACGCTTTAAGTAACAAAGTAATCGTAATAAAGTAATCGTAAGTAACAACGATTTATTAGCTCAGTTGCAATCGAATCCAGTCGGAACATCTATGCTGAGATTGAACGAAGCCTATGCAAGAGATTAGCCTATTATATCACTAATCAAACCCAGCCTAGTTATTCAAATTTTGGTACATTTGTGGGACGTGTGACATAATTTTATCAAAGGGTGAAGGTTGTAACTTGTCTCTATATCAAAGGGCGAAGGTTATAATTTGATGATAAAAATGATCAAAAGGATATATTGAGTATTAACCACGTGGTAAATTTTTAAAAGTACACTAAATTGTCTTTAATATTCAAAAATGTTATTTTATGAAAATTTTGGAAAATTTATTGTACTTCTGTAATTTTGAAATTTATTTAATTTATATTAAATAATGTATTTTCTTTTTATATGGTTTACTTATAGAATTATACTAATTTATCTTATAATTTATAATATAAACTGACCAATAATTTCCTTTTTCCAATATTATACTAATTTATCTTAATAATTTGTGTAATTATTTGTTCACATTATATTTTTCCATGTCACATAGTCATTTATCCTTAATAATTTTCAATAATTTGTAATGAAAATTATATAATTTTTTAATGGTTTTCCAAAAACTGTCAAATGTAATAAATTTTCCTAAAATTTCTAAAATATTCTAATAATTTTCAATAATTATTTAATACATTTTAATTAAACTTTCAAATAATTTATATCTTTTAATTTCAAATATGTTATTTTACGAAAATGTAGTCTTTATGAAAATTATTGAAAATTTTATTGCCTTTGTGTAACTATGGGGATTTATTGAATTTTCTTAAATTGTTATTAAATATATTTTTTATTTGATAGTTTACTAACGAAATTACACTAATTTATCTTTTATTTTTCAATAACAATTAAAGAATAATTTCATTTTCTAACATTATAATATTTTGTTCCCCCATTTGTATTTGGTTATTAATTATAATAATAATAATAACTAAAATTTTGTCATTTTAAATATCTAAATTAGTTAATTTTTCCATGTTAAATATTTTTTTACTTAAATAATTAAAAAATATTTAATTTATTTAAAATTATTTATTACTTTAATTTTATTTATTTTTATGTTATTATGTAATATTAAATATTTTGTTATATTATTTAGTTATTTTTAATATTTTTTTATTTAAGATTTTACAGTGTTGAAATATTTAACTAATGTTTTATTTTTTAATTTTAAATTATTATTATTTGAATAACATTTAAATTGAATAATTCATGAAATTATAATTTATATGGTTACTACATAATTTCATGATGAATTTTGTAAAAATATAGAATTATGAATAATATGAATATTATTAAATCTATGAATTTTTTGTATTCTGAATAAATATTTTAAGTTTAGTATATAATTTCGTTATAACATTTAAATAGTTCTGAATTTTTTTAATTGAAACTTTTTTAGATAGATATAGATAAATAGTGGGAGAGAGGATAAATCAGAATTAGAGATAGTTTAGGAGAGGCTGTCTCTACTAAATTAGAGATAATCTATGAGATAAATAGGAGTTAGAGATTATTTAGTAGATAAATAGGAATTAGAGACAATTTAGGGGGAAGTGGTGCCACTTAGCTAAACATAAGAAAAACAAATCCCTCTTTCTTTATGGTTGTTAGAAATAGTTAAGCATATGTGATTTCCTTATTAGCAAGGGACCCATGTGATGCACAGGAAAATCTGAAAGATTTAATAATTTTATTTTTCATTTAATGTTGATTTATAAAAAATAAATATTTTTAGTTGAATATGAATAAATTTTTTAATAAATTTAATTTTAATAATAATTTGCAGTAATTTTAATAATTTATATTCTTTTTAATATTTTTAAATGAAATTTTGATTAATTTTAAATAAATAAAAATAATTACAAAATCTAACATTTTTATTAATTCCACTAATAATTAGCAATTATATAGGAATCACAACGGGGTGGGTTCAAGGTAGGGCACTCCATCCCTTTCCCTGCCCCATAGTCAAGACATTCTGCCCCATCCCCACCCCACCCCGTCCACAAGTAACCACTCCTCATTGCCGGGTGTGTTCAGGGGCAAGGCACCCCACTCCTCAACAAGGATGGAGAATCCCCGAAATTCTTTGCCCTGTTCCTAGTATAGGGCGGGTTTATGTTGAAGTGTAAATTGGGTCGTACTGGGTCGGCACGACACGACCCGCATGTGGACCGCAAAAGTGCAAGTCATATTGTGTTGGCTCACGAGGCGTTCTGGGTCATACGTCCCTCCTCTAGGATAATTTGGGGGGTCGGTTTGGCATAGTCCACGTCTCAAGCCCACACGGACCAGTGTCGTAACATGGGTCGAGTTGGTCCATGGGTTGGACGTTGGGTTAGGCCATGCTGCACACCAAGCCAAGCTCAAAGTAAGCCACCCACTCCCCGTCCAAGGTTTTCAAAATTGGAGTGGATAGGGAATTGTTATGAGGTTGAACAGTCTGTCTATTCGATTTGAACAGATGACCCGCTCTAATAAAAAAATAAAAAAACAAAAAAGGCCATTTTGAGGTGAAACAGTGTCTAATTCCCAATTTTTCTGATCTAACCATCTCTTTTAATATTTTTTATTAAAAGGCCATTTTGTTATATTATTTAGATATTTTTAATATTTTTTATTTAAGATTTTTAGGTATTGAAATATTTAAATAATGTTTTATTTTTTAATTTTAAATTGTTATTATTTGAATAACATTTAAATTCAATAATTCATAAAATTATAATTTATATTGTTACTACATAATTTCATGATGAATTTTGTAAAAATATAGAATTATCAATAATATGAATATTATTAAATCTATGAATCTTTTGTATTTTGAATAAATATTTTAAATTTAGTATATAATTTCGTTAACATTTAAATGTTCTGAATTTTTTAATTGAAACTTTCTTTAGATAGATATAGATAAACAGTGGGGGAGAGGATGAATCGGAATTATAGATAGTTTAGGAGAGAATGTCTCTACTAAATTAGAGATAATTTGTGAGATAAATAGGAGTTAGAGATAATTTAGGAGATAAATAGGAATTAGAGACAATTTAGGGGGAAGTGGTGCCACTTAACTAAACATTAGAAATATTAAGCATATGTGATTTCTTTATTGGTTTAATGGATAATTATGTGGAACTAAAAAAATAAAAAATTCAAAAAAACATAAAACTAGAAGGGGGGTTTGAAGCAATGAGAAGGTTGTTGACATGGCAGGACCAATTTATATATATAGATTGTACACATGAATGGGGAATCAAGGGTTTACATGTGGTTCGTTGGCCATACTACAAATAGGTTGCAGTTCCATGGTTTGGATCCAAAGTGTCTGTATTTGGACTGGTGCAAAATGATTAGAGAGAGATCTACTTCCTCCTTTTTCTTTTCACATATAATCCCCTAATTCATTTTATTACTTCTATGACCCCCCCTAAAGTTTATTTGTCAAATTACACAATAATATATTAGAAAAAGAATGTTAATAGTCAACTTTAACAAACTAGAAATCCATTAGCTTGGATGTACGAATTAAGAGCTAAAAGATTATTCTTTTAAGAAACTATTCATATCTCAAATATATAAAGAGTAAAATATGGGTCATACAGCTAAATAGTATAAAACACACCTATGGTGAAGATAAGTAGAGAGAGGACATACAAAACAAATGCAATACTCTTTAGAATACAACAACTGAAGTTGAATATCTTTAATATCTATATCTTAGTAAAGATGACTACAGGGATGGATTATGCAGTAGTAGTTGCTCATCAACTTGTGTTTTGAAACTGTTCTCCATACTTTTGCATCCTATTGAAGTTGAACATGTATCTCGAAGGCCCACAGGTTTATCTATGATGCATTCAACCTCTTGAATGTTTCGTTCAACATGAGAATATCCTTCAGACCTCCTCAATCCCTCGAGCTCCAATGCAACTTCTTTCATTGTTGGCCTTTCCTTTCCATTTAAACTCAAGCATCTCTTTGCAATGTTGGCAACCTTTTGGAGTTCATACTCTCTACCGTCTTTTAAGACTTGTGCATCAAGAATTTCAAAAAGATGGTTCTCCATTATTGCAGAAATAAAGTAAGTCACAATGTTTCTCCCTTCTAATGGTCTAGTAAAAGAAATTGGCTTCTCCCCTGTTAGGAGCTCCACAAGAACAACCCCAAAGCTATAAACATCACTTTTGTCCGTGAAATGACTTGACTGAAAATATTCAGGATCCAAATATCCAAAGGTCCCTTGTACCATAGTGGTTAAGTGAGTCTTATCAATTGCAATTGATCTTGAAGTCCCAAAATCAGACACCTTAGCCCTACCTTTGTCATCTAAGAGGATGTTTGAAGATTTTACGTCTCTGTGGTAAATTGGTATTGAAGCTGCCGAATGTAAGTAAGCAATTGCTCCTGCAACTTCTGTGGCAATTCTTAAGCGATTGTCCCATGTTAATAAGAAATCCTCATTTTGATAATGAATATTGTCGAAAAGAGTTCCATCAGAGATGAATTCATAAACTAATAGAGGAATTTCTGTCTCTAAACAACAACCCAACAATTTAACCACATTCCTATGGTTGATTTGGGAAAGTATGACAACCTCATTGATGAATTGTTCAAGTTGACTTTCATCCTCTATCTTGGATTTCTTGATTGCCACAATTCTTCCATCTGATAGCATACCTTTATAAACTGTACCTTGTCCCCCTTGACCAAGAATTAGATTTTCATTATATTGATCAGTTGCCTTTGCTAATTCATCTGCTGTAAAGACTTTTATTTTTTCGACATTGCCTTGTTTTGATGAAATTTGTTGTTCCAATAACAAACCACCATTTCTTTTATAGAATTTTTCTTTTTGTTTCTTTATTTGTCTTTTCTTCAAAACATGGTACAACCAATAACTGGATAGAAGTAACACCATACCTAAACATACACAACATACACCTGCATGGTCCATGGAAGATAATTGGTTAAGAATAACATAATAAATAAGAGGAAACCAACAAATAGAAGATTTTAATGTAGAAAATCCCATGTGTTAAATTTGTTTATAAGTTTTTGATCACACACACGTCATGTATGCATGTAGATATAGAGTGGTGAGCTAAGAATCTTGTTTATTAAAGCTTAAGTGGTTCTATAATGTATAAAGGTAATATCAAGAGGCAACTTTTTCTTGAAGACCCTTTCTACATAAAGCTTAAAAAGACAAACTTCATTCATAAATATTCATATTACAATTAGATCATTAAAAAGAAATAGTAAGAAAAGTGCCGATACAACATCATAGATTAGAGTAGTCCTGCTAAGAAAAAGAGGTAATGAAGAGCACCGAAAGAAAAGAACTTAAGATTCCTAAGTAAATGGTATGAAAGTCATAAGATTCCAAAAGGAATGCATCTACCTCCAACAAAAAGCAATTTGACAAGTGCAACACCCTCACTACACATCAACTATTTAGATAGGGAAATTATTCACTAGATCAATCATAGAATATTTGTTGTTTATATTTCTAATGCATGTGGGTAGTTTATATTTACTTCTTGTTTCATAAGAAAGGCATGTGAAAACAATTAATTATATTCTCTACTTCCTAACACTCCTTCACATTTAGAATAATAACAGAAAAGTATAGTGTTATCTACCTAGGGTTTTTTTACTTCTATGACTAAATTTGTTTCCCACCTTTTTGTTGAATGGGATGAAATAAACTCAAAATGACTTTATTTAGCAGGGTGTTTGGAATAAGGAAGGATTAGCTGAATGTGATTGTTGTTGAATGATCTATTGATGATAATTTTCCACGCCAATAATGAAATACATGAGTCCTGCGCCTCTCATAATGGGGCCTATGAATTTATTTATTAGCATGGAATATCCCTATGTCATTCACATTCACTTATTCGATGGTCATTTACTTCCCACCCTATAGTTACAATATGATAGAGAGAATTAGGTCCCCATTAAGGAGGTTTGTATCAACTGTAGGCCATTGAATCTTGCTTCCACTATGGTTAGAAAATGCGTTGGCATTACTATTTGGCAGAAATGGCTAGGCCATCCTAGCCATCATATGACATCTTTTGTGCTTTCTAAGTCTTAGCTACTAGTTTCAAATAAGTTCTCTATTTGTAGATCATGCCCTCTTGGCATGAGTCATAACTTTCCATTCTCTTTTACTTGTTCAGTTGGGTTACTGCACTTCAATGTTTAGGGACCCCTCTTCTTTATGTCACCATTGAAAGTTACAGATATTACATTCTTTTTGTGGATTTTTTACTAAGGCCCAGTTTGCAAGGAGTACAAATGCAAATGTGTAGGTGAAAAACCTTATATTTTATATTATTTTATATGTATTTGCATGGTACATATTTGCATTTTTACTCTTTCCAAATCAAGACTAAGTTCATTTGGATTTTTCCCAATGAAAAGTAAATCTTAAACACCTAATCTTTTATTCAATTTGAAAAATCAAGTTAAAAATTTGTTAAACTAATGGTGGTACAAAGCATCAACCTTTACTTGGGCTCTTCCATTCAACTATTGATGCTGCTCAATCCGAGGTGATGCACAAATTGAGGAGAGCAACCACATTGTTCTTGCCAAAAGGGCGGTACTGAGCTACAAGGACGAAGCCACGCTTCAAGACATGTGATCAAGAAAGGAGAAGTTAGAGGCCCGAGGAGCTATTCCCGGGTAGATACTCTGATGCCCAAGTCAGTTGGAGGTGGTTGGTGGTCAGGCCAAGCAATAAGGGTGCTGGTCTGAGCTAAGTAGTAGTATGGGTGTTAGAAGTTGGTCCCCTTACCTTGAGCACGGACTACCTTCTTATAGTTGCAAACCCATGTCCTGGTCAGATTGGACTCTTGGGGTTATTGGGATGAGGTAAGCTACCAAGGTATTCGGGATAGAGTCTTAATCCTTGGTGAGTTATCTTCCTTACTCATCTTTAATTGTAGTTATGCTTATCCACGCCACGGGTAAATGACATGGTTGAGGAGATAAGATGGGGGACCACAGTAATAGCGTAGCCCGACCTAGGTCGTGGAATGAGTGTGTATTGTAGAGTTGGCCGAGTTGTGCTAATCTGGCTGGGCTGACTGGGTGATGACTAGGCGGCCACATGTCTTTCTGGACTAGATAAGCTATGACCCAAACACCACTCCCCCATTTCTAAAGTCGAGGCATGAGGTGTTCTGTTGAGGTGTAGCATGGTAGGACTCCTTGTTCCTCAACTGAGGAACTCCAAGTCGAAGTCTAGTTGAAGTCTGGTTGAGCGTCTGGTCCACTTGATGTTCCTCGGTGTTGGCCAGAATGTGAGGTCTATGCAATGTGGGTTGTGGCTGGGGAGTCCATCAATTATCGGCTGCAAAACTCAAGAAGTCTAACTTTGGAATCCGAACACCACTCCCCCAGTTCTAGAGCCAAGGAGGGGGAGTGCTCAGCCGAAGTGTTGTGTGGTTTTGTAGCTCAGTAGGGTACCGAGGTGTCGAGATGAGCTTCAAGGTCCATCTTCTTGGTGGAGCCGAGGAAGGGCTCTTCGTTTCTCGGCTAAAATGTTGCATGGTCGCTTAGCTCAGCTGGGTGTCGAGGAAGGGCTTTCTGATTCCTGGTGGAGGCTGAGCTTTAGTGTGAAGGCCACTATGATGCTCGTTCATGGTGTGGTGAGCTTTGATATTAGGGGCTTAGCTCAGTTGGGTGTCGATGAAGGGCTTTCTGATGTCGGTGGATGTTGAGCTTCACTGTTGAGGCCACTATGATGCTCGGCCATGGAGTGTCAAGCTCCAAAATTAGTGGCTTAGCTTGGCCAAGTGTCGACATAGGGCTTTTTGATGTTAGTGGGAGGCTGAGCTTTGGTGTTAAGGCCATTGTGAGTTTAGGCCATGGTGTGCCAAGCTCCGAAGTTGGGGGCTTAGCTTGGCTGGGTGCCAAGGAAGGGCTTTCAAATGTCGGTAGGAGGCCGAGCTTTGGTGTTGAGGCCACTGTGATGCTTGGCCATGGTGTGCTGAGCTCCAAAGTCAGGGGTTTAGCTCGGTCGGGTGCCTCAGAAGGGCTTTCTAATGCTAGTGGGAGGCCAATTTTCAGTGCTGAGGCCATTGTGATGCTCGACCATGGTGTGCCGATCTCCGAAGTCGGGTGCTTAGCTCAGCCAAGTGCTTTCTATTGTCGGTGGGAGGCCTAGCTTCGGTGTTGAGGCCACTATGATGCTCGACCATGGTGTGCCGAGGTCCAAAGTCGAGGGCTTAGCTCGATTGGGTGCTTTGTAGTGCTAGTGGAAAGCCGAGCTTTAGTGTTGAGGCCACTATGATTCTCGACCATGGTGTGCCGAGCTCCGTAGTCAGGGGCTTAGCTCAGCCGGGTGATTTCTGATATTGATGGAAAGCTAAGCTTTGGTGTTAAGGCCGTCGACCCCGTCGACCCCCCCTCCGCCTAGGATTGAATAGCTATGAGTTGCTCTTAGAATTATCTTGTCTTCTTTTTTTTTGGTAGTTCGGTATGCCGAGCTTTAACCGGTTGTATTGATGGCTTAAATTAATGAAATTGTTTTGTTCTGAGCTTGTGTGCATACATACAAGTTGGTACCTCGGCCTTACCTTGGTTGAGGTCTGGGGTTGACCGAGATCTTCGGTCTTCGGATAGTGTGGCCGCAGTGTATTCTGAGCTCTCATCTTTGGGATGCTCAATTTCTGGTCTCGAGAGCCGTTGGGGCACTTTGTGGGCCAGCCGTTGTTAAGGTGGCCCTGTGACATTTTGTCACCAAAGTACGGAGTATGATGACCGCCCTCTAGCCTCAGAGGCGGGAGCAATCTTCTTTGATTTGGGCTCTGGTTGTTGATCAGCCGAGTCAGATGTTCGGGTATACACTGCCAAGCTACCTACTAGCTATGCATTAAGGGCTCAAGCCATTATAGGTCGGCTAAGTCAGTTTTCTTAGTCAGTGATTCACTACTGAGCTTCATGCCATGCCCATTGGTAGGTCAGCTAATTCAATGCTGCGCTACCTGTGTTGTGTGACATTTTTTGCGTGGCCTAGATGATGTGTGTGCAATGTGTCATGCATGCGTCGATCAGTTGGATGTGTAGCACGGTTGTGTAGCATGGTTGTGTAGTGTAGTGCAACTGTGTAGCACGACTGTGTAGTGCAGCTATGTAGCGCGACAGTGTAGTGCAGTGGTGTAGTGCGGCTGTGTAGCACAGCGATATAGTGTGGCTATGTAACGCGACTGTGTAGTGCAGTTGTGTAGCATGGCAATGTAGTGCAATGGTGTAGCATGGCTGTGTAGCCCGACGGTGTAGCGCGATTGTGTAGCATGGCTATGTAGCGCAGTTGTGTAGTGTGGTCATGTAGCATGACGGTGTAGTGCGGCTATGTATGGTTGTCGGGCTTGTGGGAGCGAGCTGTGGAGGTGGAACTTTACTGTGCCTTGCTTCTCACACTTGGACCACACTCCCCTCCTTTTCGGTCGACGTGTTTTGGGGTCCTTGGGATGAGGATCATCCTTCGTACATGTCGGGGCATGAGGGGGGACAACCCGATTGGGCGGTGCCATGCATCCTAGTGTTTGCATCATCTCAAAGAACTCGTTTTCTTTCATGTGAAATGTTGCACTTGAGGTGGTGTTGTGTGTTCAAAATTCAAAATGTAACTACAGAAGCGAGAAATTTGCTACTGCATGCCTGCAGAAAATTGCATAAGGACAAGAGCATTACCTAGGATGATGACCTTAATTACAGTTAAAGCTTTCTTGCAACCTTGCCCATCTTTCCTACCATCACCATGCGTACCCTTTGGACATGGGCAATTGTATGATCCAATTGTATTAATGCAAGTTCCTATGCAAGGATTTCCTTTTGGATCATGACATTCGTTTACATCTGGCAAAAGAACGATAATAAACAAAGCATTAGCTCAAATATTTAAGTGTTGTAAATTTTACAACAAATCTGAAAATATCAGAAGTTAGAAGAAATGAGTCATTATTGCAATGGCTTTCTCAAACCACAGATTAATATTGATTCTTGGATTTATTAGTAACGCTTTAAAGATTAACAGAAGTTAGAAGAAATGGAGTAATAATGAAATTTATGCTAGCAAGAACTAGGGGAAAACCAAATTAGGTCTTGGGACGTGTGACATAATTTGGCTTGGTTTAGGCTTTGGCCAATCTAAACGTTACATCAAATTTTGGTACATTTGTGGGACGTGTGACATAATTTTATCAAAGGGCGAAGGTTGTAACTTGTCTCTATATCAAAGGGCAAAGGATTTCCTTTTGGGCTAGGCCAGTGGTAGTTTATGCACCCGACAATTGATCCTAAGGTTGTAACTTGTCTCTGTATCTAAATATAAATACTGACGAATAAAAAAAGAATATAATGAATCCGTACCTTGGCAGCCGTTGGGGAGATAAGGATTCCCTTGAAAACCTTGCTTACACTGGCAAAGATAACCCGGACCATTTTTGGAGTTTATTAACTTTCGGGTTAAGACTAACCTACAGGAATACGAGAGAATGCTGGTATATATTATTATTTGGATGGGTCAGGTCGGGTTTGGTGAACCTATTCCAACTAGTCAAGTCGTGTTATTGCGCATAGGATCGGGTTTAGGTCGAACAAAACCCGTATAGAACCCGTTCCATGTGACACAAAACAGCAAGGCATTTATCATGCTACTTTCATAATTTTAATATTTGTATTTGAATTTTAAAGTAAAAGAAGATAAATTCGTTGAACTTAATACCATACCTCGGCATCCATCGTGTAGATAGGGATTCCCTTGATAACCTGGCAGGCAGTTGCAAAAATATCCAGCGCCATTTGAGGAGTTGGTGCAATAGGTGTTACGCCCACAGGCATACCCAGCCACGTCTCTTTGTGCTTCCTCGCAACTCTGGTTTCGAATTGCCCAGTCCAGTACTATGGAAGTCCTTATCCCAACGTTAAGAAGGTATTCAACATTGTTTCTTATGTCCCAGAGATGTGAAACTTGTGACTCAAATGAATCCTGGGCGTCGGACATAAGAACAGCCAACCCACATCTACTAATGTTCCATGTGTATTCGAAGTCATTACGGCTCCATATGTATGCATCAAAATCATTAAGATCGTTTGGTATGGTTGTCTGGCAGCAACCAAAGCCACCGCAAGATGAACTAGCTGTCACTTTTGTATCGTTCAAGCATGATGATCGACAATCCACATAGCCCTCGTAATCATCCAATTTGCCATACATGTCGCAACCGACTGCCATGAATCTGTTTCTGGTATTGGAGAGCCTGTATGTGTTTGCAAAAGAATATCCAATGTCATAGCCCACCAGGTCTTCACCCGTGTAACATTGGACACTTCCCAGAATGGAAGTCGTTAGTTGATGAGCATCAAGTGATATATGGAGAATGGTTGGATCATCTCCCACATAATCGCCATAAAACGTCAATTTTGGAGGAAGGATAGCAGTGTCGCAGAATAACTTGAAGTCATGATTTTTGAAACAGGTTGGATCATCTCCCACTAGGCCAAACGGGTATGGGATGCTAACATTCCCACATTTGCTTTGGCACCCAGGCCTTGTATCTGGCATTGTCAAAGTTGCTGTTATCGACTCATCATTTTCTCATTTTAATTTCCTTTTTTCATTCAAGTTGAACAAGTTGAACAAAGAAAAGGATTTCTTCAAAAACTGCAGGGGTGAAATTTGTATATCCAAGCCATAGCAATAGGTGGTTTAGTGTAGAGAAGTAAAAGATGCTTATAATTACCTTTGTATATCCAACTTAAATAGTGATATTTTAAGCAAAATTCATAAAAGAGTGAAAGAAGCCATACCTTGGCATCCATGGGGGAGGTAAGGATTCCCATGATAGCCTTGCATGCATTGGCAACTATATCCAAGGCTGCTGTTGGTGATAGAGCAGTTGGTGTTCTCCCCGCATGCGTAATTTCTGCTTTCTTTTTCACATGTCCTGTTCGCATTTGATCCGTCCAATTCTATGCATACAAATTAATGTTTTTAAATTACAAGCTGTTTATTTTTCAGATTAAGAGAAAATTAAAAATTCAGAGTAAATTAATGAGATCCAAGTATGTTATCATTTCATTTATGGGATTTTTAGATTGCACTCCACGAATTCGGATTTAAAATCTCCCTCAACACCAGCTGACAGCACGTGACACAAGGCAGATTCAATCCTTGGATCATACCCTTAGTCGATTTAACAGTTGGAGTACTCACCCATTTTCTTTCTGTTTTGATTGCACTCCACGAATTCGTCCCGTGCAACATCGAGAATAAATGTTGCGAAATGACATTGACTATCTGTCTTTCTGGCCATAACATCTATTGGTCCCGTGCTTTCAAACCAGAAACCAATCTAGGTTTTGAGGGGCCATTTCCCCCAGGTAGTCGATTCATCTACCGGTGCCTTGTAAACGTTGAGCTCTTCCCCAACTCTATATATAGATCGGTCAGGATATTGGGAATGAACTTGGCGTATTGAGGATGGTGGGCTGAAACGGCACCACCCAATGGTAATGCAAGCAGAACAGCCATGTCGTCAACAATGACACTGAACGCACCTACGAACGTATGTGTCCGGCAACACCAATGGGACAAGAGTGGAAACATATAATCCACCCCTTCTTTATCTGGAAGGTCCAAGAAATAGTCCACAAATCTTAATAACCTGGCACTCTGGAGCAACCAATAGTACATGGGGTTTTCTAGTAGGAAAAGAGTCCATGCTGTGAAAACATGTGATCGACTAGCAATGAATATGAGACAATGGTTATACATCCAACATACATAACCATGTGACTAACTGTGACCCACTATATACACAACCACAATAGCATGGTACCACTTACATGATTGATAGAAGAGATCCTTCCCAAAAAATATTGCATAAGAAGAAGAAGAGGACGGAAGCCATCCTTTAAATAGATTTATCCAAAAATAATATTATACACACAAAACATTAGAAAAGCTGCACACTTCACCAAGATACAATAGGGTAAACTACAATGCCAATATATGAATGCACTCGAAGTGTTTCCTGACAAAAAGCATTTTATCAAGACATGGGGGGGCTGAAAAACCAAACATGACCAAAACAACCTCTCGACAAAATGTTTCCCATCAAGAAAGAAGGGGGCTAATAGTATGAAAAGTCAAGCAACCTTAACAGCAACAAACTCCAAAATCATACACCCCAACAGTAACACCCTTTTCTCAAGACGTAGTCAAAACTTTGCAAAAACCCCCCTTCAATAGCCAAACTTGTTGGGAGCACACACACGACAACAAAACCTAAGAAAAAATCAGCAATCAACTAAAAATGAACCAAAAAACAGCCTTTGCCCATGTGTCGATCACAATACTCTAGCCAATATTAAAATGCAGCAATCACAGAAATGCTTGTTGATAAGAACACTCTTACTAATAAGCAAGGGCCTAAATGTAAGTACATGTAATCTATCCTCACTACAACTATGATGAAGATACCAAATTGGAATCACAAAAACATCTAAGGTGATAAACAAGCCAATGTGGAACCGCAATGGGTCCATAACTCGTCACAGACCTACGATTAGCTCGAAACCATCACAATCCTACAATGGACAAAAATACCATCAACTGAATTCAACTGTACTAGGACATCCAATAGGATCAAATAGGGACATGTCATATTAGTTCTGATGCCAATCACACTACCCATTACAGGAGACCCATAAAGGGAAGTAACACACGTGTAGTATGAGAATTCTCGGATGAAAGGAAACTTCGCCTTAGGAAGATCTCATAAGACATGTGGCAAACCCTTAACAATGTCCCTATGTTAGCCAACACCGAATCGAAGATCCCCTTTCCAAATAGGAGTAAAATCCATTTTGGCTCCTTACTTTCAAGTCCCCGGGATCTCCCTTTATAAAAGGGGGTGTAGATCTTAATGAAGACATGACTCTGTATCAATAGAAACACATAGACAACCACACTTAGCCTTACCACCACATCTACAAGGACAAGCAAAAGAAAACTAGGAAAAAGAAGAGCCACCAACAACCTATTATAGTGCTGAATGGAAGTCCTAATTACATTGTTTTTTCCAAAAAAGGATGCTTCAATTCATGGCACTACTCCAATCTATAAAGATGCGAGTCCAGCAACAACATGCATAGAAGACTAGCACAATCACATTCACGAGGTGTTACAAGCCATGTTAAACTTATACAGGCACGTTCTCTTCTGCCAAATGCCTCTTGTTCTTTAGTGGGCTGGTTTGTTTAATGTTTTAAAAACTGACCTAGAGGCCAAACCGTTTTGCCTCCAAGTCATGGTTCACTGGTTCAACTAGTCGGGTCGAATGGTTCAAGCCATGTTACGTCATATATATGTGTGTGTGTACATATATGTTTGTAAATGTATATATCTTATCAATAAATAATGTAAAATTATTTTAGATATGTTATATATATTTTTATATTTAATTTATGTTTTTCTAATTTAGTTTTTAATTTTTTATTTATAAAAAATGTTAAAAATTGAAATTTGAGGCCAAAAAAAGTGTTTTTTCTTTTGCAAAAATTGTGGGGCAAGGTGTGTATGGCTCCTTGGAATGCATAGATCTTAAAAAGTTACCTAAAATAAAAAAAAGAAGAAAAAGAAAAACAATCACCACAATCAGACATTGGAGTGCAAAGTTATGACCTCCGAAATTTTGCATACATTAAATGTGCAACCCGTAACCAAGTGATCAGGTCGAATGTGGATCAGTGGTCAAATTGGCCAGATCAAACAGTTCTTGACCAAAGCAACAATTTTTGACTGTTTAATGGGTCTTTGATTAAACGAACCTAAAATCCTGACTGGGTGACAATTCGAATGATTTGACTAGCTGGGTCAATGATGGGTTGAAAACATTGGGTTTGTTGTTTTAGGGCCCGTTCTCAACTAAGTTCAACCCATTAGAGAGGAATTTGCTAGCTCCAACAGTATACGACAATTAGTACATCTATGTCAAACACGGATAGTAGTGGACCCTTGGCACTTCAATGAATGTTTACATATCTTTTAAGGGTAGGATCTACCTGAACCACCGCTCCCCAGTCCCCACAATTAGAGATCCTCAAGCAATTTCACAATAGTACCTATGAAGGCTACCCAAAAACGCTATGGGCTCACAATTGTACCACCACATCAGATCTAGGCCCATATCTCCATGAACTTTATGGGCTCGCTAGCTCACAATGAAATACTTCATTCATATAGTCGATTGAATTTCCAAATATGCCCATTTTCTACCCATAACAAATCTATATATAACCTATTCCAAAGCGCAACTATTTTTAAAATAAATATTGCCCCTACAAGCATGCAGGACTCAATTATCTGCAACTGAGATGTAACATTTACAAATAAATACTAATGCGTTTTCTTCAATCTCCGTAGTATATATAGATTTTAATTTCAGCTTGTGATGCTCTGATGCCATGAATTAAATAATAAAAATAAGAATTATAAGAAGTATTATAAAATTTATTAAATACTTTAAGGGAATTTGTCTAAAAATCATCATGAGTTTTTAGTATTTCTATTAAATTCACCACAACTTTTCAAAATGTCTGAAATTCACCATGTCAATAATTTTTTATTTTCCAAAGCTTACCTTCCCTTAGTGCACCCGTTAACTTTTCTTAGAGGTGTCCACATAAATAACAATTTTCATAACCAAATCACTCTTGAATGGCAAGTTAGAGGAAAAGGGTGCTTTTCAGCTTTCAATTTTCATGTATTGTTTTTGCATTTTTAGTATTTTTTTATAATTTCCAATGTTTTTACTAATACACACTATGCTTTAATTATTTGTCTTTATTATACGGATTTTGATAAGAACATTAAAATTATTATTACTATTATTGTTTTATTTATTGTTATCATTTAAAACTATAACATGCAATACATGTATACATCTATACCATATAAAGATATTTGCGTACGTGTAGGTCATCAAAATTAAGTTTTGCCTCTGGGTTGCAGGACACCTATATATATATATATATATATATATATATATAAATGTCTATAAACATATATTTTATCAATAAATAATATATAATTATATTATGAATATAATATAAGCTCAAAAAAAATATTTATTTTAAATGAGGGGTTACTACTCCCCATTGTGTATCCCTTCAAAAGGAATAAAAAAAAAAGTAAATAAGTGCTTATTCAAACACTTATATGGTAAGCACTCCCAACACATGGCCGAACTTTGACCAATTAATCAATACTACTCTGAGAAGTTTGATGAATACCAGCTGATTATCCTGAGAACCGATTAATGCGTAGTAGGATGAGATGAAGAAGCAACAAGGGCCAAATCATGATCGGATGATAAATGCGTCCTCGGTAAAAGGAAGGAACAGAATGCTGTTGTACCTGGAAATGGAATCATCGTGACCCATGCCACTATAAATATAAGTACGACTGATCAAAGCTTAATACGCTGAGCCGTTTAATCCCAAGTCAATCAAGTGAATGAACTATCGATATTTTTCCAAGTCCCTAACGTTAAGCTTAAGGCGTGGAATATTACACAGAAGCCAAAAATAAAGCTTTCAATCCAGGCACACGCAAACAAATATCAGTGACTGTCGTTGCCTTGACAAATATCAGTGGAATATTACACCGAAGTAGCTGATTTTAGTCGCAGATCTTTATATGGGATATCTATACCATATAAAGATATTTGCGTACGTGTAGGTCATCAAAATTAAGTTTTTCTGATTATATAATATCACCTTATTACGTTTTATGAAAAAAACATTTTTTGTTAGGCTCAATTTAGAAAGAATATAAATACAAATATATAAAATATAGATATATAAAAAATAATACAAAATATAAATACAAATATATAAAATATCTTACAAAGTGAAGTTGACGATAACTCTCAATGGTTATCCAAATTCTACTTCGCCGGTGTAGGGTGAGGTTGGTTTTATGTTTATTTTTTCTTTCATTGTTTGGCAGTACAGACTGAAGTTATTTGATTACCGTAACACCTCACTATTCCGACACATTGTTTGGTAACTGTTGATAACGAACCGTAGAAGCTTGGGCTTTCGTGTGTGGTATTAATTTGGTTGTGGAGATAGGTTTTTCACCAGATATCCTCATTTGAAAAAATCCGCCCCAGGAGTCTCTTGTACACAAATGTTGGTATCTTTCAAAGCATAAAAAAACTATTTCATCCCAATAATGAAATAACAAATTGACAGGATTCGCGTAACAATTAATTTCATGGAATGAAATACGTGAAATGTAACTGCAAATCCCCAAACCTAAAAGAAAATGGGTCCTAACCTTTGTTTTCTTTTTAAGGACTCTATCCCTCAGAATATTGTCCACTCTGGAATTAATATTTCAGCATTCCAAAATGATTTATCAATTCATTTCATTGAATGCATGGAATTTATAATGTTTTTTCATTTTTTTCCACTGTCACGTCACATTAGTGGTCGAGAAGAGGACAGATTTGAAAAAACAATTCTAAGAAAGTGGGAGATTTTCTTTAAGGGGGGAGAGCGGAGAGAGAGATAAACAGTTAGGGTTAAATGAATTTGCTCAAACCCTTAAATAACTGAAGCAGATCAACTAATTTCTACAGATAATTGATTTGGAAATGCATACATAAGTTTACATATGACACTTGTGAACATTTCTTCCAAAGCAAATGGTTGAAGGTGGTGGATCATGGGCAACAAGCAAATACTCGATGACTGTGAACATTTCTTCCAAAGCATAGAAATTAAACTATTCTATTTCAATAATGAAATAACAAATTGCCAAGATTATATATCTTTCATTAGGACGTTGACATCAAATTTCACAAAACCATGTATTTGGAATTAGAAATTAAAGTGATTTTTCACGTAATATACTAATATTACGTGAACAGAAAAGTTCTTGGCTGATAGTTCATTTTGCGTAGAATTAATTTCATGAAATGTAATATACGAAATGTAATGGCAAATCCCTAAATCCAAAATAAAATGGGTTTTAACCTTTTGTTTCCGCTTTTACTCTATCCCTCACAATACTGTCCAGTATTGGTGGAATTTTTCAGCATTCCAAAATGATTGTCAATTCTTCATTTCATTGAATTTTCCCACTGTCACGTCACATTAGTGGTAGAGAAGAGGACAAATTTGAAAAAAAAAATAATAATTTTAAGAAAGTGAGAGATTTAAGCGTTAAATATAGTTTGTGTGGATGGAAAACTTAGAGTTCAAGCCCTTTTATCGGATAACGAATTGTTGGAACTATTCTTTAACATTCTTTTAAGAGTCTGCTATTGACTTAGTATTTGCTTTTTCTTGGCCAATCAGTAGGGTTTTTCTTTTTTTTAAAAAAAATTGTGATGGTATTTTTTCATTAGTCTTTTTTTTTTTGGTATTGGGTTGAATGTTTTGGTGATAGTGCAATTATAAACTCCAGCAAATTTTTTGGTATTGGGTTGAATGTTTTGGTGATAGTGTAGGAAATCGAACCCAAGTTAATTTATATCTGGGTTGAGTTTGATGATAGTGCAATTATGATTGAATATATATGAAAATGGATTCAGGACTATAAGAAAAATAAGCTGATGTGAATAAATGCAATTATAAACTCCAGCAAATTTAAATTAATATTTAAAATCTGTAGATAGATATTTCCTTTTATTCCTTTCTAGATCCTAAAATGTTGAACAATGGCATATGAGCAGGCCAAATATGCACAGAAAGCCACTGCTTAAGCCTGTGCCTATCTTTTATTCATCAATCACACACAACCACAGCATGCCATTTTAGGTAGAAGATCAACCTATTCTGAAATCCTTGTGCCTTCAAAGTATAGAGCTTTTCAACCAAAGCATGCCATTTTAGGTAGATGTAGACCCTAAATCAAAGTAGCATTCTTGTGCCTTCAAAGTAGCATTTCCATCTAAAGTAGTAAGACTTAATATATACAATTGAATTGGCAAGAAGGAATGGGAGATGAATTCTTCTTCCCCTCTTATTCCAGTACATGAAATAAAGTTGAATGAAATCCCGGTAACTACAAGAGTTCCTCATAGTTTATATTTTATACATCAATATGTATAGAGCTTTTCAATACATGACCATCTTCCATATATCTTGACTCAGCAAAGAAGCTAAGAAATTAAGAGCATTTCATTTTAAAAATCCTCCATTCTTTTGAATCTAAGAATAAGAGTATGACACAGTAAGAAAAAATGTGGCATGATTAATACAACAGCATCTTTATTTGATTTAAAAGAATCACCTGTCATTTAAAACCCCATCAAATTTGAGATTCTAACCCAAATACAATTGTCATTTTTTTGTTCAGCCTTCTTGATCTACCCCCGTCAAACCCTTGATTCGTCCTAATTTAATTTTGAAATGCTGATGATGTCTTAACATCATTGTTGATGAAGTATGAAAAGCATCTCAATAATTATTTTTGCCTCAAGAAATATATCAGCATAAAAACCAAATTCTTTATTTAATTCTTAATAATGTGGTGATTCAAAAGAAAAGAAAGAAAGAAAGAAAAGAAGTGGGCCGATCAGATTAAAATCTTTTGGTAATTTTATATGGAGAAACTAATTTGATCTGATGCTATTTTTTCTTTCTAATAATGAACGGCACCAAAAGATCTTCAACAAGAAAAACTCTAAATATGTAATTATTTCTAACCCTGATCCAACACCAGTACAGTATGCAAATCTGAATCTACTACCCACAAATCTAAACTTACCAAAAACCAAAAGCCAGAGGAATAGAACTTGATAAGCCCAAGTAGAGAAACATAAACAAACACTACCAAACAATAGCTACTCAACTCGAGCTTCTTCTGACAACCAAAGAAAAGGGGCAGGGTGGAGAGCAACGAGATCAGCTATTGTTTCAAAGGAAAAGGAAAGTCAAAGGATGAATTGGTAGAAAAAATAACCACCGAGTTCTTAAATTGACTGAAAACATTGGATCTGTTCAAGGCTTTTACAGTAGATGACTGAGGTCAGAGTACAGTAGCAGGCTCCTCTTCCTCATTCCTACTATTCATGTAAGCTGATCTCCTCCTCAACAGAATAGAGTAAAGCTAAATTTCAGTGGTAGTTCTGTAGGTAACCCTGGTCTCCAACCACCTTGATGATTGAATATTGTTCCCTCCGAAAACTTTTGACCTTTGTCTCATCCCCTCCTCCTAGAGAGGACGCCTTTATACCTCTGACATGTACTCAAATCAACTAAGTTTTGTCCCAATTATATGGGGTCAACTACATGAATCCTGTTCTGTCATTCCACTGTGTTCAGTGCTATATTTACTATTAAGTTGTGGTCCATTAAATCATTTCTCTACTTCAACCCATGTCCTTTTTGGTCTGCTCTTCAGCTTTTTCTAGACACTCCAACTTGTAATAATCACTCACTGGTGCTGTAAGCAGTTTACAACACAGACATGGTACTCAATTTGAAGACTGCATATGAATTGTTGTTGTTGTTGATAAGCAACAAATGTGATTGTATTAATAAATTTAAAATCTCCTGATGACCCAATTCATGAGTGACATGCTAGATGATACACAAGATGCAAGACAAAATCAAGGAAATTACAAATTTACTCATAGCATAGGTAATCCCCATTCTAGACTCTCCTTTACAACCCCCAATCAAGTACTTAACTCATTGCAACATAACTTCAAAAGGTCACAACCTGGGTTTTTTGACACAAACCTCATTCTTGTTGCCAACCTGTCCGACTTGAGTTCAAACCTCATTCTTGTTGCCAACGAGTTCTAAAAGCTAACAATGCAAAGCTACCTGGGTAAAGCAACAAACCAAAAACTATCATGCTACAGTCTCAAATTGATGACAGTAGACCAATTCATCAAAGTAGTTCAAGTCAAGTGATAGTGAAACCTCTGTTCTACTCAACTAGCATGCAACAAATCAAGATTGGTGCCATGGGATTAATGCTAACATGAAATCATCTGTTCTACTCAACTAAAATGCTAAATTAATGCTAACCCGAAATACTCTCTATTTTACTAAACTCACAAATAGGGATAGACTGATGTTGCCATGGGATTATGTAGATACAAGCAAACTCAAAGATGATAAACTGACCCAAGTTCTTATTCTGATAATGGGATCTTCACCCATCTTGAACGGAAGAAAAAAATGTTTAGGGAACACAGAAGAAGATTCCTCTTGCAAATTCTCGTTAAAAAGAAGGATATACTCAAATACACCACAGAAATTACATCAACGCCCCACATGCTCATCTCAGTGTGCATTTGGAACATCTCTTGTACTTATCGTTGAAAGATTGATGTTTTCAATACACGGTTGGAATGTGCTGTGGGGCATGCCCTGTGGGGCCCCGAGTTTCCAGAATGCAGTCCTAAGAATAATTCAACGCTGTAAAGGTGTTAGGTGGGGCAGGGGCAGATGTGGAAGCTAGGGCTGCCAAGCATGCCTTCCTGGAAGCTACCCATTACCTGAAGGACCAGATTACCCGTTTTGATAAGCACCGGATTGGTGCCATTTTCTTACTTTGATAGAACAAGATTGGTGCCTTCTTAAAAATCTACTCAAACCACTGACCCCAAATTACCTCAAGGACCAGAAATCTAGTTAAGGATTTAGAAAATTAAAACATGGAGGGTACTCATTCAAATTTGCCACAACTGGGCATGATAATTTGGAATAAAATTATTCAAATTTAGAAAGACTTTAATCTGGAATAAAATTAAAACCAGTTTGACTTCAATCAAAACAAATAGGAATTGCTAGACTTAGTTTAGCAACCTCTGAGTTCAAAGGAAGAATATGAATAA
The DNA here is from genome assembly GCF_056320005.1 of Nelumbo lutea. Taxonomy (NCBI): domain Eukaryota; kingdom Viridiplantae; phylum Streptophyta; class Magnoliopsida; order Proteales; family Nelumbonaceae; genus Nelumbo; species Nelumbo lutea. The sequence continues at coordinate 49,124,996 of NC_142688.1, forward strand.
TAAAGTTTTTAACGAGGGAGTGAGGGATAATAAATAGGAACAATTAAGTCTTTCAGTTCAAAACAACCAGTGAGTAAGACTTTAAGGAGGGAGTGAGGGATAAAGTATCCGTTAAGCAACCTCTAAGTTCAAAGGCATCTTGATGAGTGATCTTCAAATGAACTTGTTAGAGATCCTGCGTGCATCACCTAGGCCATTAAGTATTATTACCAGAAGCTGTCCTATACCAGAAGTGTTGGAGTTGAAAGTAAATTTTGATGGTAGTGCCATTGGTAACCCCGTTTCAGCAGGGGTTGGTGGTCTGTTCAAGAAGAGAGATGTCAAAATTTGGTGGGTTTTTAGTGGTCCAATATAGGGGTGTCAACGGTATTCGAAAATCCAATTTCGAATTCGATATTCGACATTATCGAATCGAATTCGAATAATTCAAATATCTACTCGGTCGAATTTGGATATCCTATTCTTACCGAATAGTTAATCGGATTTGAATTTGGATATGACCTGATTCGATTCGATAAATATCCGAAATCGACCGATTATTTAATTCTTATATATAGTATATAAAATATTTTATATAATATATATAATAATTAAGTTACATAAATAATTTATATATTTATTAATTATCTAAAATAATTAATTAATCAAATTCGAATCAAATCGAATATTCGAATATTTCATCGGATTCTAATTCGGATATTAATTTTCAATATCCGTCGGATATGAAATCGAATTCGGATATCGGATTTTCTAATCGTACTTGAATTTAGATATTGCCTGATCCGATCCGAATTCGATCCGTTTACACCCCTAGTTTGATAGGGACATCTCACTCAACAAAGGCTGAAATTCTAGCTATCCTCACAGGTCTGAATTGCAAAAGACAGAACTCTGCAAACACAATAAAATGGTTAGGAGAGACGGATGGAGGTCCTTGGAGGTTAGCCCACTATCTAACAGAGGCCAGAGACATCTTGGGTTCCTTGCATGTCAACCTTAATTGGGTTCCTAGGGAACTAAATTCTATAGCTGATCAATTGGCAAAATTTGGAACTGCTTGGCATGGTGGTACGGAAAAATAAAATATGCCTCACCTAGCCTAGGGTTGTCAATGGCCTCTGAAAGTTTGATGTCTGTTCTGGCATCCAATCCAGTTATCTTGGATTAGGATTATGTGTTTACATAATCGGATTGGATTTGTATTTTGCAATCTGCATTATTGGATGTGGATTTAACTCCATCCAATCCAGTTAAAATCCAAATTCGATTATATTATAATATTCATTGATTTTAATATATAAAATTTAGATAATCATATTTGAAATTATAAAAAACATAATTGTATACTATATTATATATGAAAATATATATAATATATTTAGTATGTCATATTTATATGAATTTATTAAAAAGTCATCAACTTTTTAATTTTTTTCTGTATTTTAAAAATTAAAGCAATGTCGGATTAAATTTGAATCTGATCCAAGTCCATTAGGATTCAAATTCAAACCCGGGATCTTCAAATCTAATCAGAATTCGGATTGGATTCAGATGTCATTTTTCAATATTCAGATCAGACTCAGATATTGTTAAATGCAATCCATTTACAGACCTCACCTAGCCCGCTACTCCTGATTTACTGATTATCTATAAGTGGGATCAAGTGTTGGATTTGCAATTGAATGCACATCCATCAAGCAAGCATGTAAGTATGGTCAGCTACTAATAAATAACCAGCAGGTCCAAATGCATTTTCTGCAGCCTTGGTTGAAGCATTTTATTGTGACTGACCATAAAATATACACACAGTTCCTATAGTTTTAAATTCAAAAGACCAAATCATCTGGTCTTTTTTATTTGATCACTACAACTTGGGTTGTAGACCTGAACCCCCTCTTGATGTGCTCAATTATTTTAAAGTCAACTGCTAATCATACTTGTCAACGCATCAGGTGATTCTGGGTGACAGTGGAGTACCTAGTTGCCTAGGTGGGCTCCTAGGCAATGCCAAGATGATAAGAATTTTATAAAATAAAGATCTAAGTTTTTGATATATCACTAGTTTTATATACCATTCAGCATACATATCATTTGAAAGAATAACAATTCTTGTGGTTAGGGTGCAACCAAAGCATTAATGTGCAAAAATCATGCGACTATTTTACTTTATAAGAAGCTTACTTTCCATAATTTTTATAGTGAGGGAACCTCTATTTGTACTAGATCTAATGCTTTAATGGCCTTCAGATTTTCTTATCTCACAACATTTTGGAAATAGTGGTTTAGAATGATAATCAATGTTTGTTTGATAATACCCATACCCTTGGCAAGTTGGCATCTAGCAATATATCTTTCAAAAAATAAAGAAAATAAGTGTTGGCATGAGCCTTTCCTTTTCTTAAACATTAAAACAAGGCAACAAGTGTACCAACTTCATTGCTAATAAGGGTATCAATGAAGAAAACTTCTATGATTTTAATACCATCAATGAGTTTCCAAGCATGGCAATGTTGCTACATGCTTAAAGAATACTTTGGTATTCCGTCTATTTGTGTAGGTCAATGGTCTTGTTGGTTCATGATTGGTTTTTTATGAGAGAGTTAGGTTGTGTGCTCTATTTTTGGGTGAGGTGCTTATTACTATGATTGCCTCATCTGGACTGACTCTCTACAAAACTCTATTGCCCTGCTTATTGAGGCTGAAGGTTGATAAATATAGTCAATCAGGTGTAATTGAGATTTTTTACCAATCAGAAAATTAAAATTAGGGGTGCAACTTGAGTGGGGATCAAAAACACTTTATCAGTTGGATCCTAATGAATCCTTGGCTACTTTCTACAGAAAAAGAAATTCCTATGAATTGATAGTAGTGACAGTACCCACTAGTGAAGTAGAGAATTATCTAGTTTTTTGTAGTGAAGTAGAGAAAATTTATTGCCACTTTCAATTTTTATTGTGTTTTCACCTATAGTTTCCCCACCAAATAGGGCTTTGCTTACAAGATGATGATAGTAAGGGAAATCTATGAGTCGAGGTAAATTGTACATAACCAGTAAAGAAGAAACTCCAATAAAAAGTTAAATAAAAAACTCTTTAAGAAACCTAAGTTCTCCATCTTCAAAAATTTGAACATGAAGACAGATATAAATTCTTCATACCACAAATGATTTCTTTATGCTTTGACATACCTACGTTTGAATTTGGCTTGACCTACTGCCGTGTTTATGTTTCATATCCAATATGTTTCTTCTATTTATGGCTTCACAAAAGATTGGGGTACCAACTAGAGGCCGATGGATGAAATCCCTGCATATTAGGGGAAAGAGAGGTGAAGATATATAAATAAAGATATCTCATAAGAAAAAAATATAAAATCAGAAAGGAGAGAAGATGAATATCATTCACACAATCAGGAATGGAGTACCAAGAACAAATCTTCTGGCTTCAACTCAAACCCTCTAGTTTGAAATCTTCAAATCTTTATTCACAAGTTCGTGGCTTCAAATCCTTCTCTCTGAGCAGATATTCACAACCGACCCACTGTTATCTTGAAATCTCCACTCTCACATCCACAGTTCTCTTGGAATCGAACTCTATGCATGGCTTCTCACAGTTCTCAAAAGATAAGTTAAATGGAGGAACAAAGATATGGCATCGAGATTCAAGGAGAGGATGATATAAAGTGAGAGATATTCGTCATTACGTTTAACGAATCCCTCCTTTGGCGCGACATAGCTGTATTGGCGGGACCCCTGTTTCACTGGTCAATTGGTTATTATTTTCTTTTTCTGTTTTTTCAAAATAATAACTGCCGGGACTCATCATGCGGTTAGGTTATATGGTCTCTTAAAATTTGACCGCCGGCCCCTACTCAAAACGTCAGCAGGCAAATTTGTTCACTGATGTTGTTGGGATTTGTTGGCATTGTAGGCGAGCGCTGGCTTATAGGAAATTTCTTGTAATGGAACCGATTTTTTTAAGGATTTTAGATGAAAATGAAGGATTTTCATACCATTAAAAATTATTATTCTAGATTAAGAGAAATTGTCAATCAATTAATAATGTATGAAAAAGATATTACTAAGAAAATGGTGGATGAAAAAATATTAATTAGTGTAGTAGAAGCTTATTGAGGTGACAAAAGATATGACCTCTCTTAGTGACGAAGTTGGTAGGCTTTTTAGAAGCTTATTGGCTTCTAAAAAGAGGACACCTATCAACCCAAGCTCAATGTAAGGTCTCAGAAATCCAAAAGTGGTGAAAGAAAATTTAGAGAAAATTCCGGAAAAGATGAAAGTTGTAAAAACAAGGAGAATGGAGGAGATATTAGGATAGATAAAAAAAGGAAAATATCTACCATGCCATATCAGAAAGAAAACCAGTCATCTTGAGAAAGATTATTGGTTTCAGGGAAAACTACACTGTCAAAATTGTAAAAAATTGGGCATGTAGAAAATGATTGTCATCTTAAGGAAAGACAACAAGTTAATTACTATGAAGAGAAAGATAAAAATAATTATCTATTCTACGCTTGTCATGCTGGTTCAGAAGTGAAGGATGATACTTGGTATTTGGATAGCGGCTATAGTAATCACATGACAGGTAATGAGAAGATTTTTAAAGATAGAGGATAGTCAGTTAAGTCAGAAGTCACGCCTAGCAATGGAGAATTAGTGGAGGTCGAAGGTCAAAGAACTATCATTGTTAAAACAAGGAATGGGATACAATTTATACAAAATGTGTGTTGTTAGTCCCAAGATTGAAGACAAATCTATTAAGTGTTGGGCAAATGGTGGAAAGAGGATATTCTTTGCTCTTCAAAAGTGATTCATGCACGATATACAACAACAAAAATAAAAAATTGGAGATTGCTAAAAGTACTTCATCAAAAAAACATGATGGGGAATCTTCTATTCATTCAAGTGATGAAGGACATATGTGAAGCATGCTTGCTTGGTAAGTACAATTGAAAATTGTTTCCATCATGCGGTGCATGGAGAGCCAAGGCAATCCTATAGCTTGTACATACAAATGTTTGCGGACTAATGATAACGACATCCTTCGAACAAATGAGATACTTCATTCTCTTCATTGATGATTGTAAGCGTCAGAAAATGGGCTCACTTGCAACTTGGACTCGAGATGGAGTTGCCACCCATCAAGTAAATGAAAAAAAGGTGATGGGACCTCCAGGATTTACATTGGAAAGCACTTTTAATTTATTAGTGACTTCAAACAAGCCAAAGTCGCAAGTGATCCCTTTAATTTACATTGGGGCCCACATGGGATTCCAAACAAGCCAAATTAAAGCAAGCAATTCAATAACTAATTAAGAGCAATTTATAATCAATAATGCTGAGCGAAAACATGAGCAAGCCACCACAAGAAAGAAAACTAACTAAATTATTTTATTTTAATTTATCTCCCCTTTTTATTTAATTTTATCATTTGTATATATTTTTTTGAAAACCATTTTTATCTTTATTTTTTTTATTTTTCTATTACATAATTTTTTTAATCTTTGAATTTGTATTATCATTTTTTTTACTTCATTCCTCTTTGAGTAACATATCCCCTCCTACCACCTAAGTATGTCCGAGTTGGTTGAACTAACCTCCCCATTTCATCCTTTTTTTTATTCATTATTTTCCTTTACTCCTTTTCATTTCACATTTTTATTTACTCATTTATTTTTTTTTTTTTGTTTTGCTGGCGAATCCTCTTGATCCCTTTCATGCCGCTAATTCTATATAGGGAATAATCATTTCTACTCCGTCATCGGTTCCGATGACTTCCCAGATTCTGGTCATTCATCATAAAACATAGGTAGAATGAAACAAGTAAACAAGAGAGCCATATAAAAAAAGAAACATAGAGGCATATCATTACGATAATGATAGGAATGGAGTAAGTGAAACAAAATCAATTAGTTAAACACTGGTAATCATATATGAAACAGACTTCTATGGATTACCTTACATGATTAACTTCTATGTAAGTAGAATAAAACAAGAGAAACTCATTGAGGAACAATCTGAAATTACAGCTAGAGAATTGTAAATCAATCTGCTAAGTGAAGAAATGACTAGACATCAAAAATCAACAATTGGGAGAAGAAAATATGAACCTAAAGGCATAAGCTCTGAGTTGCGTTTTATCTGTTATAGAAGTTGGTTCGATGGTTATCCCCATCACCAATATAGACCAAGGATTCATACATTACCAACTCACATCGGAAGTATCAATAACAGAAAAATGAAAATAGTAATAAGAAGAAAGAAGAAACTAAATGACAGAGCACCTTCGAAGTACAAATAAAAAAATAAAATAAAACCAAGAGCAGAGCACGACAACAAAGTTAAACTGAATGCAAATGATGAAAAAGGTGCTATAGAACAAGCACTCCCATCTTGGTATGGAAAAAGGTAAATGGGGGGTATTTTGGTGAAAATTAGCAAAGTGATGTTTTGGAGTGTCCGGAATCTGATGGTGATGTCTAATTACTCTTGGGGGTCAAGATCATAGGAATTTAGGTTAACGGGATATTTTAGAACAAAATCTTTGTTTAATAGACAAACAAATGGGGGAATCTAGTTTTGAAACTTTATGGGTAGGCATTTTGATGTGTTCAAAGTTTAATGGTGTGATTTGATTAGTTCATATGTATCAAGATCAAGGGAATCTGGGTTCTAAGTGTTTAGTTTAATGAGATTGGCCAAACTAGAATCTTTGCTTGATAACGGAGTGAACGGAGGAATCTTGAGTTGAAATTTTATAGGTAGGTATTTTAAGAGGTCCTAGGTCTGATGGTTATGTCTGATCTAATGGTTGAGGTATAAGTAGGGGTCAATCAAGGCCATCGGATACATATCAAAAAAGTTTGATAGTGGATTTAAGGGTTTTTTGGGTGGAATTTGGGTTTCTTAGGTTTTAGGTGTTTCGGAGAGGTCCGAAGGGTTTGATAGGGTGTTTGGGGTGAATTGAAGTTTCAGACGATGAACTGAGTAAAAATCAGGTGCTGACAATGATTATACAAGAATGACATGGGTTTATTTTATGTACGAAAGGTTAAAAGTCTTTAAGATTTTTAAAAGGTTCAAGAATTTTGTTAAAAAACAAAATGGCCAAAGCATAAAGGTGATCAAAAGTGATAAAGGAAAAGAATATACTTCTTATGAATTTGACAAGTTTTGCAAAGATGAAGTCTTGGAGCATTAGTTGACCATCGCCTACGCTCCAAAGTAGAGTGGAGTTTCAGAAAGAAAGAATAGAATAGTAATGGAGATGGAAAGATCAATGCTCTTGGAACTAGGCATGCCTAAGATTTTTTGGGCTGAAGCAATATATATTGCAGTTTATCTACTTAATAAATGCCCAAAAAGAGCAAAAGAAAACAAGATTCTTATAGAAGCTTGGAGCAGAAGCAAGCCGTCAGCACAACACTTGAGAGTTTTTTTTTTTTATGCATTTGCTATGTTCACATCCTAGTAGGAAAAAGGAACAAGCTAGAAGATAAGACAAAAAAGGGAATATTCTTGGAATACAGTATGCAATCAAAAGACTATAGAATTTATAGCCTAAAGAGCAAGAAGCTAATTATTAGTCAAGATGTAGAGTTTAACGAGAATGCTACATGGAAGTGGAAAGAAGAAAAAGTAGAGATACATAACATCATGGTACCAAAAGTACAAAAACTAAGGCCTCTTATTAATGAATGAGAAGAAGGATAAAAAAGTCCTCAATCTACAACATCACCATCATCTCCATCATCAACCACAATAGAAGAAGAACAAGAAGAGTCATCTCCAGAATCGCCACCAAGAAGGATGAGGCCACTTAGTGAGATATATTTGACATGTAACTTTATAACTATGGAGCTTGAAAGCTTTAAAGCAGTAACAAAATAAGAAGTATGGGTAAAGGCGATAAAAGAAGAAATCAATATGATTGAGAAAAATAAGACATGGGAATTAGTGGGATGTCCTCAAGACAAAGAAGTGATTGAAGTTAAGTGGGTTTTAGCTTAACCCTAATGGCTTAATACAAAAACACAAAGCAAGACTAGTCAATAAAGGCTATGCACAATTACTTGGAACAAATTACAATGAAACCTTTGCTCAGTGGCACACTTAGACACTATAAGAGCACTAGTAGCATTAGCATCACAGAAGAAGTGGAAGATCTATCAAATTGATGTCAAATCGGCGTTTCTGAATGAAGTGCTCAAGGAAGAAATATATATAGAGCAACTTCAAGGGTTCATAGTAAAAGGACAAGAAGACAAGGTACTAAGATTAAAGAAAGCTCTCTATGACCTAAAGCAGCACAACGAGTATAGTACAATTAGATTGATAGTTACTTCATCAATCAAGGATTAGGAGTCAAAGTAAGCCTACTCTATACGTCAAGACCCAAGGTAAATCTAACACTCTCATTATTTCTTTATACATAGATGATCTCATCTATACATGAAACGATGAGACAATGATCAAGGTGTTCAAAAAAGATATGATGAAGACATTTGAGATGAATGATCTCGGATTAATGCACTACTTTCTTGGCATCGAGATCAATAAAGAAGAAGGCATCAATAAAGTAAGATGCAGTGAAGCAACATACAGTTCAAATAGGAGGAGAATGTAAAAGAAACTTGTTCAAAGAAATAGAAAAAAAAGAAGAAAATTGGATGATAATTCACTAATATGAGAAGACTTATAATACGAGGCAATAAGAATGGAGGTTCATGTTATGGTCACACCAGCCGACAGCGCACTGCGGCGCAGTCATAGGCGCAGCACGCACCTTCAGGCAGCAGCGTGCACCGCACGATAGCATGCATCGCGCACATGCCCGGCACCACACGGCAGCGGCACCATGAGCCACGCGCACGCACTGCGCGGCAGCAGCGCTACGCACACGCACCGCGCGGCAGCGGCACCATGAGCCGCGCGCACGCACCCGGTAGCAGCAGCAGAGTGGGGTCCACACGACAGCTCATAGGGGTAGGCCCACCCTTATCTGGACACGTCAAGCCAACTCACCGCCACCTTATCTTATCCCTTATCCCTTATCTTATCTTTATCTTATTTTCTTAAGTAAGAGTGAGTTACCATTAACGAACAAAGAAAACTTTAATTAAGCCCATAAAGCTAGACCAGTCAACAAGATATGCATGCAGGCTATTTTCATCATTAATATAACTACTATGATCATGTAGACACTTACCTATTCAAATTTAAAATTCTGTATCCAAACATGCTGAAACACATATCAACAACAAATTAAACTAACCTGGCCAGGGCAGATTTTCTTATAGGGTTTTCGAAGAACTCTCATATCTAATATTGATTTCTTAAAAGTCAGAACTGGGTAGGAGAATTAGTGATTCAATGTAGCAAATAAATAAATAATATATATTAGTGCTTCTAAGTTCGATGAAGGTGAATCGCTTGGATGGTCCAGATCAGCGTTTGGATTTTGAAAATTTTATCCTTGTCAACAATTAGATATTAGGACAGTTATTGAACAGTCCCAAACAATGTATTGAATGTTGATGGATATACGGAAACAATGTATTCAAGCTTTGGTTCCCTCCCATGTAACATTTGACAGCTGCCCAAATGGAGGTTGTAAGCTGACCTTGCAACGATATGTTCAGAATGGGTAGGCCGCCCTTGGTCCGTAAGGGAAAGTCACTAGAAGTGTTGCAGATCAACTTAAAATCTCCATTGACGAAACAGTTTGGATCATCTCCAATGCCAAAAGGGTAGGGGATGCTAGTGTTCCCGCATAGCTCTGGGCAGTCAGGCTTTGTGTGAGACAATGTCGATGCTGCTGCCTCTGCCTTCATTACCAACATCCCTATTGAGATGAGATAAAGCAACATGGGCCGAAGCATTTCCTTCTTACTGTTCGTCAACAAGATCATCGTTTTGTTCCTGCACGAAAGAGGAAAATAAAGCTTCTGGTTTAATTACTGGACCTCGCAATATGGACATAGGAACGGGCCGGACTGTATCCACCCATCCAAAACCCATATTGCAAGCAATATAAATATATAATATGCCTGGCTCATTTGTTTAATTACCAAGGTATCCTTTTCAGATGTATGAATTTCAAAATTGTGTGTTTTTGGAGTCTGATTCATGCTTCTTAAATAGTTTATGAAGAAGTATGAAGAAAAGGTAGGTGCTAGTTTAAAGAAGGCACCTTGAATAGTTACAATTTCAAACATTTTGACTTTTTAAAAAGTAGTTAACAGTTAATGACTGTTAACTTTGAATTGTGCCTCTTGATCACACCTGATCGAATCTTGATCGTTAATCTCATCAACGGTGATCAACGGTCAGCATCACACCAAAACATTGTGCCTTTTGATCACACCCAGTTTTTTAAATTTGATCAACTGCCTCTCATTCTGGTAGCTCAGCACCATTATCTAATTAATCCTCCTCTCCTATATGGTGATTAATTAGATAATCCGTCAATTCATTAATGGCCTATTTAAATAAAGTTAAATGGATTCACCTAAATCCGTCTACCGGCCTAAACCGTTAACCATATAGTAACTTTAGTTTTAAGAAAATAGCTTAAAAGCTAAAACCAACTCATTTTTAACAACTTGGCGGTTAGAGAGTGGACTTATAATTTTTAACAACTGCTTATGGTTGAATCCATGTTCTCATCCTTGTCAACTTATAATTTCACCATATTGTACCAAACAATGGATCATTTTGTCATTAGAGAGTGGACTAGATACAAAAGTAAGCTTTACTGCATTTTCTTGCAAAAAGTGTTTGCTTCTAGATATTCAAACATGAAAGAATTCTCTTGTAATCAGCTTCCTAAGATTTTATACTTGGTACAACATGAAATGAAATCTTATTTTTCATAGAAGAAAGTAAAGCATTATTTTCAATGTGCTTTTGTACATTCACTGGATCTCATACATAAGATGAAGGAAATCTACTAATAAAATATATAAATAGTTTAATGAAGATGATCAAATCATTATTTCAATATTGCTACAGTGATAGGAAAAGAACATTAGACCTAAGGGATGTCCTAGATTATTGCTCAACGAGGGAAATTCATGGACAATATGATATCTCTTTGCAAAGAAGACTGCTCAGATGTATCACCAACATGATAGAATTCTGAAGGTTCAGATAATAAGCTCACACTCTCTTCCTCTATCGGTTGAACCCATGGTTGTTTTCTCAACCTTTTCAAGTTTTGTAGCTCCATTGCAACTTCTTCCATAGTGGGCCTTTCTTCACCTTTTAGACTGAGGCATCTTTTTGCAACCTTAGCAACTACACAAAGTTCCTCAACATTTTTCTCATCCACAAGTCGATCTTCATTTAGTTCAAAAAGACGATTTTCATTCATTGATGAAATGAAATATGTAGCCAAGTTTCTTTGTTCTTGTGGTCTTTCAAAAGAAAGAGGTTTTTTACCTGTTAAGAGCTCTACAAGAACCACTCCAAAGCTATAAACATCACTTTTCTCTGTCAATTGACTCGTGTGGAAATATTCTGGGTCCAAATATCCCAATGTCCCTTGAACCAATGTGGTTATTTGAGATTGATCCGTAGGAAGTAACTTGGAAACTCCAAAATCAGAATTTTTTGCAATATATTTTTCATCTAATAATATATTTGTGGATTTGATGTCCCTATGAATGATTGGTATAGAGACTTTGGAGTGAAGATAGGCAAGTGCACTAGCAGTTTCTATTGCAATCCTCAATCGATCTTCCCATGAAAGCAAAATGCCATTGTTTTGATGAATATGGTGAAAAAGGGTTCCATTGGAGATATACTCATAAACCAACTGAGGTACTTCAGTCTCTAAACAACATCCCAAGAGCTTTACCACGTTGCGATGATTAATTTGAGTTAAAATGACAACCTCATTTACGAATTGCTCCATTTGACTAGAATCCATTATTCTAGACATTTTAATGGCAACAATTTGATGATCAGGAAAAATGCCTTTGTAAACCGTACCTTGTCCACCTTGGCCTATGATGCTTTCTTCATTATAATTTTTGGTTGCCAACTTTAACTCTTCGGTTGAAAAGATTTTCAAGAGATTTGAACCTCCATTAGAAAACTGTTGTTGTAAAAGCAAACCACCATTTTGCTCAAAGTATTTCTCTTTTAATCTCATGAGTTTTCTTTTCCTTATGATGAAGTATAACCAAGAGATACAAATGAGTAATACGAAGATGCAAAGGCTTATACCTGCATACAATATATGTCAATTATTAGTTAGTGAACAGAATATCAAGAGAGAAATGGTCATACAATATAGTCATTGTTATATTGTAATTTTCTCAAGGAAGAAGGTTTCATAAATTGACTAATAACATGGCCGTTTCTCATAAAAAGAAAAAGGAAACTTGGCATAAAACTTCTAGAATCCATGCAGATTTTCTTTTTTCACTGTTGGTTTAACCCCTACAACATCCCCTACATATACGTACATACATACATATTGTGTATACATTTCAACTGAGAATCCACATGGACTCACACGTGAATCACTATGTGAACTTAATTAATAACAATAATAATAATAATCATAGTAATTGATGATGCAAGTTTTGGCAGTTCCTGACTGGCCGGTGACTCGGATGCTAATTGATAGTGTGCGATCCGAGCGTTCTCTGGTCATCTAGCGACTTCTTGGTGGCTGGTGACTCAGAGGTTGAAGTGGAGGATTTCCACCGGATAAAGACTTGGATGTCGAGCTAACTAGGCTAAGCTAGGGGGTAGATCAGGTGCCGACCTAAGTTGATTGTTGAGCTGTGTAGCTCTTTAGAGAAACCTGCAAAGAATTAATGTCAGTGTCTGGGTTGCTTTACCCGTGGTGGGCACTCCGATGCTTAAGTTAGTACTCGGTTGTGCAAGCTGAAAGTATGTATACTAGTAGGCTCGTGAACAAGTAATCGTGCATACCCTGTTCCTTGAGGTCTAAAGTCCTTATATAGTTGAGTTGTCGTCGATCCCACGTACCACACCCAAGATTTCCGGGAGGTTGTGCCTAACCAGTCAGAGATCCTCAGAGGTAATCCCCATACACGTTGACCATCCTCTAGAATATCCAGTATGCGGGCCAACTTCCTAGAGACCTGGGGGTATTAGCATATGCATGCCAAATTTGTTGGCGAGCACATTTCGCAGGTCACTGCCTGGTCCTCAGTCAGGTCGACAAGCCCTCGAGGGAGGTCATTCCTCGCATCGAGGTCACTTCGGCCAGTGGCGAGGAGCTATAAGTCAGCCCTGAATGAGGTGCTCCTAGTTAACCTAAGTTGTGGTCGAAGTTGCTAGGTCGGAGTGCAAATGAACCGCGATTTGGGACTCCAAATCATCACTTAGGTGGTATTTATGTGTCATTCAGTAGTTCTAAGATTCCATGTGTCACGATGTCATTGGAGGGCCACATCCGCCCTTCATCAATTGCCCCCCACTCCTGAGCTGAGAGTACCTAGGCGAAGGAAGTAGATAGTTCCTTTGGCCTGGAATGACTGTTTGATGAACTCATAGTCGTAAGCATAGGTCTGATTTGCTTCTCAGGTTAGAAGAATCCAAGTGTTAGCAGCCTTACACAGGACCTCGTCGTCTTGATTATCGGGGCACGAGAGCGGTCTCATCTGCTCGAGGAAAGGTGGAGCAGATACACGAGGACATCTACCTTATAAGGGTTGTGACCATCATGGGATCTTGCAATCCGACCTATTACCTCAAGAGTGGAGCTCATCGGGTCGCCCTCAAGAATGGGTTCTATGTGACTGCTTTATCAGGTTGCTCCACCTAAGTAAACTCTAACGTAGCATCATTCAAACTGGTTTTGAAAGAGTATCCAGCGAGTTTGACACAAAGCCTAAACCGAGGTGAAAGAGTATCCTGCTTTATCAGGCAATTGGGTCTTATGTGGTGCCGAGGTCTTTTATCAGCTCGCAACTAGATTGCCCTAGCCGAGGAGGTGATTGGGTCTTATATGGTGTCGAGATCTTTTATCAGCTCGGCACCTTAGTTCTTAGGCTCTAAGAGCAACTTGTGGTCCACTCTACTTATCCTTGATCTTGCCCATGCCAAAGAGTCAATTGCGTCACATGTGGTGCCGAGGTCTTTTATTATCTCGGCGCCCTAGCCCTTAGGATATGAAAGCAACTCGCTGTCAGCTCTCCTTATCCTTGATCTTGCCCACATCGAAGAGGCAAATGGGTCTCATGCGGTGTTGAGGTCTTTTATCAGCTTGGCACCCTAGCCCTTAGGCTCTAGGAGTGACTCATAGTCCATTCTCCTTATCCTTGATCTTGCCCATGCCGAAGAGGTGACTGGGTCTCACGTGGTGCTGAGGTTTTTTATCAATTGGGCATCCTAGCCCTTAGGCTCTGGGAACGACTCGTGGTCCACTCTCCAAAATATTATTTAGCCAATGTGCGCATTAACCTTTCCGCCTAGAAAGGTGGTCGTTCTGTAATAACTTCCCATATGGCTGCCTCTACATTGTCTCGTGGGATTATCTTCCTGGGTGAGTGCTTGCAAGACCACAACTATGCACTTCGGACCCCCTTGTGAGGGTTGTTGATACATAAACATGTTATTGGTGTGAGTCAGCAGTTCGAGGCCACAGCTACACTGCATCAGCCTTGTAGTGACGTCGCTCATCCACCCCTACAAGAAGCCACTAGGAGCTTGACCTGCGGGAGAAGCACTATTGACTTTAGGTTGCCAGCTCGCATGGGAGCCTTGGAAGGCTCAACCTACAAGGGCGTCCATGTAATCCATTGGCCGCCTACTCCCATGGGATCTAGGAAGTGCTCGACTTGTAGAAGCAAACTTGCGAAACTAAGCAGAAGAGGCTTCATTCGGTTTAATCATTGTTGAGTATAAACATAGAATGAGCTGAGGTCGGTGGGGCTTCTTTACAATCTATTGGCTGTCAAACACCGCGGGAACTATGGAGGGATCGACCTGTAGGGGCGGCCTCACTCCAAGGTTCTTGTTGCCAAACTATTGGTTGTCGAGGTCATTATGTTGTTTACATTGGGCTTCTCCCATTCTCAGATTTGGAAATTCTTCCTTCATTTCATAGAACCACCACACTTCAATCCTGGTGGGAACCGCTGATGACTCTACCGCGAGGAGAGGGGTGTTCACAAGCCATAGCGGTGTGTTTACATAAGATACTAGGAGTGATGACTTTGGCATGGTTGCTACTGATTGTAATAGGGTGGGTCTCAAGGTTCATCATTGACGCCTTTGCCCCCCAGTAATTGATTATTAGTTCATGATGTTGGTACTGGTAAAAAATGCCTTTGAGTTCATAAAAATGGAAATTAGAGAGTGAAAACTTAAATTTTTAAAAGGTGAGATCTTAACTTTCTAGAAGATGAGCATTTAGTTTTCAAGAAGATGAGAACTTAGCTTTTTGTAGCATCTCTCACAGATGATGCCAGTTGATGATGCAAGTTTTGGTAGTTCCCAGCTGGCCGGTGACTTCGATGCTAATTGACATTGTGCAATCTGAGCGCTCTCTAGTCATCTGGCTACTTCTTGGTGGTGGGTGACTCAAAGGCCGAAGTGGAGGATTTATGTTGTATGAAGACTTGG
Organism: Nelumbo lutea; assembly: GCF_056320005.1. Taxonomy (NCBI): domain Eukaryota; kingdom Viridiplantae; phylum Streptophyta; class Magnoliopsida; order Proteales; family Nelumbonaceae; genus Nelumbo; species Nelumbo lutea. The sequence continues at coordinate 49,140,621 of NC_142688.1, forward strand.
AAGCCGAGCTGAATAGACTGAGCTAGGGGTAGATCGGGTGCTGAGCTAAGTTGATTATCAATCTGCATAGCTCTTTGGAGAAACCTGCATGGAATCATTGTCAGAGTGCCTGGGTTGCTTTACCCGGGGTGGACATTGCGATTCCTAAGTTAGTACTAGGTTGTGCAAGTTGAAAATATGTATACTAGTTGGCTAGTGAACAAGTAATTGTGCGTACCCTGTTCTTGACGTCTGAAGCCCTTATATAGTTGAGTTGTCATCGATCTCACGCACTACACCCAAGATTTTCGGGATGTCGTGCCTAACCGGTCCGAGATCTTTGGAGGTAATGGCCATGCATTCTCTAGAATATCCAGTACGTGGGCCAAATTCCTAGAAACCTGGGAGTGTCGGCATATGCATGCCGAATTTGTTGGTCAGCACATCTCATAGGTCACCGCCTAGTCCTCGCGTTGAGGTCACTTCGACCAATGACGAGGTGCTACAGGTAAGTCCTGAACGAGGTGCTCTTAGCCGACCTAAGTTGTGGTAAAAGTCACTAGGTCGGAGCGCAAATGAACCACGATCTGGGACTCAAAATCATCACTTAGGTGGTGTCTATGTGTCATTCAACTGTTCTAAGATGCCATTTGTCATGATGTCATTGGAGGGCCTAATTTGCCCTTCATCAATAATAATAAATAATAATCATAATAATAAAATAATAATAATAAATAATAAATAATAATAATAACTATTTGGCACTTCAATGAAACCCCATCCCTAAAAATCATTCTTGCATTATGCAAGTCGCCGCATTTTGCATACATGTCAACTGGTTAGGTTTGATATTGCTACAATTTACAAGATTATGGATTTCTTTTTCGTGATCCAAAGAACCATTTTGTGCACAAGCTGGTAATACACTTGCTACTGTAACTTCATCAGGCTTAAATCCCTCGGACTGCATCTTAGCGAGAGCCTGTAGAGCTTCTTCGCAATATCAATTCTGTGCATATCCAGCAATCAATGAATTCCAGTTCACCAAATTCTTGACTGGAATGCGATCAAAGATCTCTCTCGCCTCCTTGACGTTACTCTTCTTGTAGTAACCAGCAATTATTGACTACCAGGAATAGCAGTTCCGCTGTGGCATCTCCTCAAATAGCTGCCTTGCCGTCTTCAACTGCCCAATCCTCACATATCCATCGATCATCACAGTCATGTCACTAGATTCCTCATCTCATGTGGAGAGCAATTGAATAAACGCCTAGCAGCAATAATAACCCCATTCCTTGCATATCCATCAATCATCTCTGCCCATATAACTTCCGTCTTCCCTAGCATCCGTTCAAAACTAAATGATGCAGAACCCATGTCACCATTCCTTGAACACCCTCTTATCATTGCATTACATGTCACCAAATTCTTATTAGGTATTTCATCAAATACCCTGTGGGAACCAACTATGTCGCGGCATTTAGAATACATGCTAACTAATGAAGTCCCTATCCCCACATCTGAATCCACCCCAATTGTGATCGATTCAGCATGGAAAACTTTCCCGGCAGAGACACACAAGCCTTGAGTAGTAGAGGAATAACACCATAATGGTGGATTCCTTTTGCAGAGAATTTGGATGTAAAGAAGAAGAGCTTCTTCTGGGGCTCCTTGAGAGAGGTACCCTTTTTATGACATGAGACCAAGATCCATTAGTTGGAGCCATCGCAAACTCTCCTTTCTGACTTCCAACCACCTCTCCTGTGTCGATTGTCATTTGCCACCAAAACCAAATAGAGAGGAGAGAGATTTCTTGCTGCCGAGAGGAGAGAGGTTTCTTGCTGCCGCTACCCTGTTTTCCATCTCAAGGTGGGAGACGATGAACAGTGACTTCCCTATCTCCCACAAGGCCACAACCTCCGCTCTCCACTGTTCCATTGTCCACCAGCAACGAAAAGAAATATATTATAGCTAATTATAATTTCATTAAAAATCTCATTCTTAACTACAATTTATAAATTATAATTCTTAAGCTTTAATGTTTTATGGGATGAGAAAGACCCAACTCTCCTATCCATCCATAAAATATGCATTGGCAAAACATGATTGGTTATATGTTTTTGAGGTATCATGTCCCTTGGGTATCATAGCTAAACCCAGTTAGACAGCAAAATCAAAGTAAAGAATACTCTATCACTCTAGCTTTGATTGGGACCTATCATTGGTATCAGAGCTTGGCACCATGGCTACTAACAAGGAGAGAATTGAGAGCTTAGAGGTTGGACTTGGAGGCGGGAGTAGCTGATAAGTTCCATCAGTTAGAAGATGCCATCAACAAATTATCGGAAGCTCTACTCTCCAACTGTGCTACATCGACAGCCAACAGCCTTGAATTTAAGGCAAACTCTCCTACTGGGCGTTCTTGCAACATGAAAAAAGAATCTCGACAACTCCGAAGTGGGACGACAATTGTTCTCTTCCAAACTAGCCAAATTGGAGTTTCCTCAATTTGCGGGAGATGACCCCACCGAATGGTTTACAAGAGTAGATCAATTTTTTGAATACCAAGGCACTCTTGAATCTCACAAGGTGTCCTTGGCTTCATTCCATTTGAAAAGCGAGGCTAATCAATGGTGGCAATGGTTGAGAATATCCTATAAAGAAAAAGGAAAAGAGGTGACATGGGAAAATTTTCAAGAGGAACTTTGGGCAAGATTTGGTCCTACCGAATGTGAAGACTTTGACGAAGCATTGTTAAAGATTACACAGGTGGGTTCCTTACGTGATTATCAAAAAGAGTTCGAACGGCTGGGAAATCGGGTACAAGGGTGGACTCAAAAGGCAATGGTAGGCAACTTTATGAGAGGTCTTAAAATTGAAATAGCATATGGGATTCAGATGTTTAAGCCAAAATCCTTGAACGCTACATGTCAATTCAATAGGACCACTATCGACTCTTCTCCAACGAAATTGAAGTTTGCTTCACCAATGAAACGACTCACTTGGACAGAGATGCAAATGAGGCGTGCTCAAGGCCTTTGTTTTAATTGCGATGAAAAATTTGTACCGGGGCACAAATGCAAAGGGCCGCAGTTGCTGTTGCTTAGAGTGAGAATAAGACCACAAGGCCACAACCTTCGCTCTCCACTGTTCCATTGTCCACCAGCAACGAAAAGAAATATATTATAGCTAATTATAATTTCATTAAAAATCTCATTCTTAACTACAATTTATAAATTATAATTCTTAAGCTTTAATGTTTTATGGGATGAGAAAGACCCAACTCTCCTATCCATCCATAAAATATGCATTGGCAAAACATGATTGGTTATATGTTTTTGAGGTATCATGTCCCTTGGGTATCATAGCTAAACCCAGTTAGACAGCAAAATCAAAGTAAAGAATACTCTATCACTCTAGCTTTGACTGGGACCTATCATTGGTATCAGAGCTTGGCACCATGGCTACTAACAAGGAGAGAATTGAGAGCTTAGAGGTTGGACTTGGAGGCGGGAGTAGCTGATAAGTTCCATCAGTTAGAAGATGCCATCAACAAATTATCGGAAGCTCTACTCTCCAACTGTGCTACATCGACAGCCAACAGCCTTGAATTTAAGGCAAACTCTCCTACTGGGCGTTCTTGCAACATGAAAAAAGAATCTCGACAACTCCGAAGTGGGACGACAATTGTTCTCTTCCAAACTAGCCAAATTGGAGTTTCCTCAATTTGCGGGAGATGACCCCACCGAATGGTTTACAAGAGTAGATCAATTTTTTGAATACCAAGGCACTCTTGAATCTCACAAGGTGTCCTTGGCTTCATTCCATTTGAAAAGCGAGGCTAATCAATGGTGGCAATGGTTGAGAATATCCTATAAAGAAAAAGGAAAAGAGGTGACATGGGAAAATTTTCAAGAGGAACTTTGGGCAAGATTTGGTCCTACCGAATGTGAAGACTTTGACGAAGCATTGTTAAAGATTACACAGGTGGGTTCCTTACGTGATTATCAAAAAGAGTTCGAACGGCTGGGAAATCGGGTACAAGGGTGGACTCAAAAGGCAATGGTAGGCAACTTTATGAGAGGTCTTAAAATTGAAATAGCATATGGGATTCAGATGTTTAAGCCAAAATCCTTGAACGCTACAAGTCAATTCAATAGGACCACTATCGACTCTTCTCCAACGAAATTGAAGTTTGCTTCACCAATGAAACGACTCACTTGGACAGAGATGCAAATGAGGCGTGCTCAAGGCCTTTGTTTTAATTGCGATGAAAAATTTGTACCGGGGCACAAATGCAAAGGGCCGCAGTTGCTGTTGCTTAGGGTGAGAATAAGACCACAAGGCCACAACCTCCGCTCTCCACTGTTCCATTGTCCACCAGCAACGAAAAGAAATATATTATAGCTAATGTTTTATGGGATGAGAAAGACCCAACTCTCCTATCCAACCATAAAATATGCATTGGCAAAACATCGATGTGAAAATATAAATAACAATTATTTATTATTCATTTTCAAAAATTATAAAAAATAAATAAACATTATATAATATATTAAAAAATTAGTTATTAAAGAAGAAATTTTGATTGCTTTGTGGATATGATAGATCATCGATAGATTTATAATACATTCAATCATTGTGATCTAATGATAAAATTTAATTAATTAATTATTTTTTAATTATAAAAATATAAAACTAAAAAGTAATTATTAAAGAAGAAATTTCAATTGGTCTGATAGATCATCCATAGAGTTATAATATATTCAATTGTTGTGATCAAATGATAAAATATAATTTATTATTATTAATTTTTTTAATTTTAAAAATATTCAATTACTCTATGGATATGATAGTTAAATCCATAGGCTCGATACACCTCTAATACACACCAATATGCCTCTAATAGGATACAATACACCTCATATCGGACATATCATATCAAAATTTTAAACAGGGGCTCTCATTCAACTTGGAAACATATAACAATGTCAAAAACAACTCTATCAGAACTAAAGAAAAAGCTAGAAAACAAAACTTTTGGAATAGGAAAAATCTTCGTGTCACATGTCTCACTGTCCTCTAAAATTTCAGGTTCAAAATAGGAAGGCGCACATCCTACATGGATTTGAGCCGTTTGGGATCTCTCACAAAAGCAGGGAAAGAAAACTCTCGGTTTACAGATTGAAGTGCATAAATCTAGGCATGGGGTATGGTAATTACAAGTAAATCCGTTCCGGGATAAGTCATTGAGCAAATGTGGCCGGTGAAGATATGATGAATATCACCTGAGGCGCTAGGTCCAAGGAGCAGATCGGGTCTCCTTTTATGATACGGGTTGATTGGTTATATGTTTTTGAGGTATCATGTCTCTTGGGTATCATAGCTAAACCCAGTTAGACAGCAAAATCAAAGTAAAGAATTAGAGACCCTAAAACGGCCCCAAACAAAACTACAACAGACTCAAGGGCAGGGTCAAGCATATCAAATCAAAAGCTTCATTAAATTCAGCCTAGGGTCAGAATTTATAGGCTCAAAATACATTTGGGGTAAGTACTAGCTTGAAATTGATGCCAATCTATGGATGGATATGAGTGCATAGAGTATCTTTTTTTGACCTTTTGAATGTTTGTAACTCTGCAGTGGGAATCAGAATTCTGCATTGGGCCTGTCTATACTTCTCCATAATAATAATAATAATAATAAGGTCTGATAAAACCAAGATACTGCTATGAGTGGGGTGCTCATGAAAAAATTAAAAAAAAAAAATTGAAAGACTTAAACCTCCCTTCAAATTTCTATTAAATACTAAACTTCCCATGCCCTTTCTATTACTAATTTTTTAAAATTTTAAAACAGTGGAATAGTTTCTTTGTCCATTCCGTTATCTTCTGTGGTGGCCTATGCTTCCTCAAATTTTCTTGTTGATTTACTGGTTTCTTCCATTGATCGGCCTCTCTTATCTTCTCTCGCTAACGTGTGCATTAATCTCCCCGACTCTGCATTGTTTGTTCTGTCTCTTCATTTGTCTCTTGTAGACGTCTCTGCACTTGCTAATGTATTGAAGGATGTTGCTTGCAGATCAAACTCTTGCCCTCATTTCTGCAAATCTGTGTTCCCCATAATATGAGCAGCAATATTTATGACTACGACTGGTTTTCTGTTTATCACTTTCTTTCAACTTCCAGGAAGTTTTTTGCGCCTTTGCTCGATTTGAAAGTAGAAATGTAAATATGTACGGTACAAATACATACAAAACAATACAAAATATAATGTTTTGCACTTTACATGTTTGAATTTATACTGTTTCCAAACTAAGCCCCAAAATCAGTCGACCTAACACGTTTCCAACTCTGCCTCAACCCCCTTAATCGCTCTGTAATATATATCATGGTTTTTAAAAATGAACAGTGACTGAACCGGTCAGGAGTCCAGTTACCGGTTTGAACGGTCCGGCCGTTCGACTTGAACGGCTGGTCTGTTCTGACAAAAAAAATAAAAAAGTTTAATAAAAATATTGAAGAACGGGCAAAACCGTTTGAATAGTTCGAACGATTAACCAGCCGGTTCAAAGGTTTGCTGACCAAAATCAATGGTTTTGGGGGAAAAAACGATTTTAGAGGAAAACGGAACCCCGGTTTTTCCGGTCCAATCCGATTTTAAAAACAGTGATATATATAATGCTAGCAAGCAAAAGAAGTTTGCTGCATTGAATAATATTTTTTTTAATTTTTTATAGCATCATAGAAACGTTATTGAAAAAGGTGGAGAAGAGTTTGAGACTGACAAATTAAATTGAATTCAGTTTAGATGATGAACATGCAACTCTACTTACGGAATTGGATACAATACAAAGCTAAAATAACATTCAATGGGTCCCCCCTCCATTTGTTTTTGCCCAAACAAGAAAAAAATGAAAAAGATTATAAAGAAACAAAGGAAAAGAAAAATTAAATGCATCTCACTTCAGAGAATGAATTCTCTCTAAATGGATGTGAAATATTTAAATTAGGTTTAGTTAGGCTTGGTCACTATATTGCAGTTGATATATCAAATGGTTTAATGGTTGCATAAATTGATTAAGGCTAGTTTTCCATAAATCGGTTTCTTTTGTGAATATTCATACATATCACCTGATTGATTTCCACATTTTAGCATACCCGTTGATTGGTCACAATTTTTTAGGATATCATTCATATGTTTCTTGTATCATGGTGAAACCCAAAACCGTTAAGATTTAATTGTTAAAATGAAGTGTTTTCTTTCAGAGGCATTATTTATGATGGAGGAAAGTAAGGTATGATATTAAACGAACTTTGACCAATCAACACTACCTTGGCATCTCACGTGATATAACAGTAATTTAGTATATAGATTGATATTATACCTTGGCATCCAATTAGACGATGCCATCTCCTTCACAAACATCTCTTTGCAACAAAACTAAAGTTTGGGATATATATATATATATATTTTCTTAGTGTTTATCTAGCAAGACCCAATATGTATTATGATGATAGAAGGGATCAAAAAGAAATGTATACATTATATCATTGCCCCAGAAAAGAAAATAACTTACCCTATAAAAATAGTTAAATAGATAATTGATTAATTTAAGATAGTCAATTAATTAATTTATTTTTACTACAAATGGAATT